>NW_004524580.1:7695503-7702642 GCF_000260255.1 Octodon degus
GGTACTGCAAAAAGGACAAAAAAAAAAAATAAAGATATTCAGCTACTTTCAATGAGAAGAAAGATTTGTATTAATATTGTTTAGACAAGATATTATGTCTGCATCTTGTACTGTGTATAACTACCATCAAGACAACAATATGCAATGTATTAATCATTGTAACTATCCTACTAACCTGTTTTGAAACTGTCTCATTGCTATTTCTTTCTGATTAAAATTAATAAAAAAACCTCCGACAATATTGATTAAAGTTTACTACTATTCTTATGTACCAAAAAAGAAGGAAAAAGTACTTAATATGAGCCACCATTGATTAAATGATGAATCTTGATTTCAGAGATACTAAAATATAAAAGCAAATATGACTTAGAGTAGACAAATATTTAATTGCATTCTATTTTAAATCAGTATTTGTACATACAATTTTTGAACATTTCACAATGGCCTAAATTTTTATTACTCAACGAGCCATGGTGCACAGATGATTTTTGGACAGTACTGAGTAGGTTACATGTTCTTCTAAATAGATTATGGTGGGTTTCTTAACATTCTAGAATATTTATTTTAGATCTTTTCCCAAAATAATATACACATTAATAAAAAATAAAAAAGTCTCATTAGTATCACAGCAATTGAATTTATTTTATTTCTGTTTTCTGTATTTTAGGGAAGGGCCTACAGGGTGTTCAGGGCCTTACTACTAGATCAGACTCCTAGTGATCTGCCTGTTTACAGCCTCCCAAGTGCTGGGATTACAGGCGAGCACCACCACGCCCCATCTCAATTGCAGTCTCAGTGTGCCCAGGAGGCAGAGCCGACAGGCCCGGGAATCGAACCCCCATCCACTGCACAGGCTTGCTGGTGCTTTAATCCGCTGAGCTATTTGGCTGGTCTTAATATCTCAGCTATTGAAATTTTGCCCAAATAATTGATTCTGTTTTATTCTAATATAAAACAATTATTTCCACCAAATTTTGGAACTACCTTGAATTTTTTTTTTTTTTTTTGTATTTAGGACAGGGTCTACAGGGTTTCACTATGTAGATTGGAGTCCTAGTGATTCTCTTGTTTATAGCTTCCCAAGAGCTGGGATTATAGGCGCGCACCACCACGCCCAGTCTCAATCGCCATCTCAGCTGGTCCCAAGGATGGAGCTGGCATGGCAGGCCCAGGGATTGAATCCCCGCTGATGTACTCTGCTTAAGTAGGTGCTTTAGTCAGCTGAGCTATCAGGCTGGCCCCCTTGGTTTGTTTTTTATTTGAGTCTTTTATTTGCAACTTAGGAGGGTTTGAATTAGTTTCTAAATAAAATTCTAGACCTTTTTGCTATTTTCCTTATTTTCTTATGTGTAATGTACCAATGAAATGCATTTAGAAAAGTATTTTAGCTATGAGCTATTGGTATTTTATTGAAAACATTTTAATCTAATGTTTTATGTATGTACACATAAAAAGTATTTAATGTACCATAGAAAGATATGTTTTATTAAGAATGGGTCTATGCAAAGAAGGTTATGTAACATATTTTATTACATCACTTATGTGCCAGCCTACCACCTAACAGAAATTGTTATTTACGTACTCTCTCCTTTCTTCTTTTTCTCTCCCTCTTTTTCCTGTCTCTGCTCTCCCCGCTCCCCTGTCTCTTTCCATATACCTATCTTGCTCTCAACCTTGCCCTGGATAATTTGAATTTGATGCAGAACCTTGGCTTGGTCTGCCTGCAGTCTATAACTCTAATTCTGGATGATGACTTTAGCAAACAAGTCACCCTCAGCAGGGGAGGACAGATCCTCACCAGTCCTAGTCAAGGCTTCAGTCTGAATGGTAAGACACAATGCTAATACTTCACATTCTGTACATGAGAAACAACTGCTCTGCTTTGTCATTGACTGACTATACCATTTATCAAATGCCAATGTATCCAGGTCCTCAGAAATCATAGAGACCACTGGGTTCGTGGGACCTAGTGTTTACCTTGAATATCTTAGAATTTGGGAGAGGAGAGACAAACTGCTGCTTATGGTAAAATGTGACAAATTAAAAAACATGCATGGAAACTCTGGGGGTTTAGGTGAGGCACAGCCCAGCCATCCCTGGAAGGTCGTGCTGGAAGGTCAGCAAAGTCATCTGAAGGAGGTGATGCCTCATGGAATATTTAAAGCAGGAATTCCTGTGATGGAGGAAAGTGTTCCCCGGCAGAGAAGGAAGGTGTTGACTTGTGTAGCTAGCTGAGGAGGCGCTACACCTAGTCTGACATGGCTAGCTACACCACTCAGGGCCCAAGGAGTCCAGAGCGGAGTTTTAGAAAAGCATTCAGAGGAGGCCAGAAAGCTGAGTATCCGGCTTCACCCACCATACCTTCCGGAGACAGGCCCAACTCATGCTTACATCGTGGTGTGGTTAATGGCTCCCATTTCCTGCTCAGAGTGAAAAGTCTCAGAAATAATACAATTTGTGCTACAAATTACATGCTCATGCTACTGTGGTGTTGTGCTATGGAAATTAAGCCTCACAGGGAACTGATTCTAAAATTGTCCTCATTTGATGATTTTACAAAGAGGTCAATGTCACATATTTAACCTTACAAACAATGAGTAGTTGTTTGTAGGTAGACTACAAAGACATGGTGTGAAAGTGACTGTATGAGAGGCTAGACAGGAGAACTAAGAAACGAGGAGCTGATCAAAGACAGTAACAATAGAGCTCAGAAGAAGAAAGACCAAAAAATGTTTAGAAGACAAATATTCCTCCAGGGAGAGTGCTCAGCAGCACAAGCACCCACCTGGTAAGAGCAGAGTCTTGAGTTTGATCCCTGAAGACAAATATTATGAACATGGTGATGGAATGGATTGGCTTCATTTAGAAGGGTGAAAGAAACACAGTGACCAAAAATTAATCCTTGGATTTTTGGGTTTGATAATTAGATTGAGGTGAATACTGGGATTAGGATTTAAGAACAACGAGGAGAACACATCTGGTGGTGGAGGCATTGGTTCACTTTGAGTATAAATTTCTTATCTCTAAATTTGTTTCCTTGAATGGAGCTTACTGCGCTCCCCCTTGTGATACCAATCTTAAGGAAATCTGGAGTTGTAGAGGAAAAAGAGATCAGATTTCAACTGTCTGAGGACCACTGTCCTTGTGAGCTGTTCGTGGACAGAAAGCACCTGTGGACTTGACCGCCTATCAGAATTAGAAAGTAAAAAGGGAAGGGACAAATGGGAGAACAGAAAGCGCCCAGGAGGAGGCCAAGATTGGTGGTGCTGGAGTGAAAGGACGAACCAGAAGGCCACCTCCCTCCCTTCCCAGGATCTTCTAGGAAGCCTTAATGGTAGACTCTGGCATTTGAGGACACTGCGTGTGAGTCTCCAAGTTGATTTGTATCTTTTCTTTTCCTGTAGGAATTGTTGAAATTCAAACACTGTCATCTTTATTTATTCTTCTAAAGACTACATTTGGTTTAAAGATCCTGTTTGCTATAGATGGAGAAAGGATTTACATCCAGCTCACAAGTGCATGGAAAAGAAGGACATTAGGTCTGTGTGGCACTTTTAATGGGAACATAAGGGATGATTTTCTGTAAGTATGATTTATGTACAGCCAACTGAGCTTAATGACTGGTAATTTAGAGGATATAAATTCATTAACAATGTTTACTTAACTAATAGGAGCTTAGCATTCGCTGTTCCAACACCCTTATGCGGATCATCGTATTTAAATTGTAGAGCTACCCCCTCATTACTGTTTTTGTTTTACAGATAAGGAAAAAGCCCAAGCCCCACAGTGGCATATAAATCACTCAGTGTCCGTTACAGAAGTTCATATACTGGAACTAGGCTTAGAATTCATTGTGACTCAACCTGTGCGCTCACAGCTACCTGTAGGCCTCTCTTCTGCTGCATTTCAAATTAATATGGTCTTGTTTTTAAAAACTTACAGCAGTTTAGAAAACCTAGTATAATTTTGTATTAGCAGCAGCTTAAGAATGTTGACACCATGCAGTACTAATCATAGCTCTAAAGATATTTTGTATTCCAAGTTAGCTGGATGTTGTGAAAATTGGTGGTCCATTGGAAGAAAAGAAACAAAACACAACTCGCCTCTTATCATGTGCGTGTGGAAACAGCAGTGCATAATTTATGTTTTGAGCACCTGTTATTGTGCTAATAGCAGTTTAAGAAGAATGGGGTGTTCTCATCCTCACAGAGCTGGTGTTGTAGATCAGGAGAGGATAAAGCCTGTAGGAAGTATGTAAATTTAAAGTCCAACTATGGTGGTTGCTAAGATGTGAAGGTAGAAGTGAATGGATGGAAGACGCTGGTGAAAGTTCCAGTGAGACAAGATGAATTCCTAGAGACCTACTCTACATAGGTGCACCTCGAGTTAGTATGTTTTATACTGGAAAATTGCTAAGAGAGTCGATATTAAGTGTTTTCATGCAAAAAAAGGTAAGAATGTAAGGTGATGGCTATACTTACCATGTCAGGTAAACCATTTCACAGTGCATATATATTTCATTAAACATTGCATTGTGCAACATGAATATATCCAACTTTTGTCAGTAATCCCTTACTAAAAATATTATGAAGAGGATATACTACATAAAGTATTAGACAACAATATACCTAAAAATCCTGAGGTAATTTTTAAAAAGTTGTGTTTTGCTTTGTGGTCATGGATAGAAGCGTAGCAGGATTTTAGAGGTCATTGTAGACTAGGCTGTTGGGAGACATTTCATAGAAAAGCTGTTCCATAAATACTATTTTCAAAAGCACTTTTTACACATATTCTTCTCTCTTCTTGGAGTTCTTCCTCCTCTTAATCTTTTTCATGAACTCTTGCTTATTGTTTAACCCAACTCAGATGTTACTGTTTCAAAAAGCTAGCTTACATTCCACGAGACATTGTTAATTCCAACTCTGCTATCTATGAAATTTCATCATTTATCGGTTTGATTTCCACAGACAAACTGCACAGGCTGTGAGAATAAGGACCACATCTTTAGTTCTTGTGTTTGCAAGAATCTTGTACATGGAGGTCAAATCAAATAAAATTGTAATAGAGCATCAAGAAGAGAATTTGGATAGGCTAGGAGAACTGGCATTTAAAATTTAAGAAATTAGAAAGAGAATTTCTTTTATCTCCTCCTGTGTGATTAATTTGCTTTTGGAATTTTTAAAAATTCTCTTTATCTGGAGGTCAGAGCTATTGATATCTTTATCACCTTTGCAAAACAGAGACTGTACTCAATGGCTTGGCTGAGTTACTCAGAAAAGGCATGAAGCCTGCTTTCTCTGTCTCATTTGTCAGAAAGGGTTAGCGGGGAAAGCTTAACAAATGGCAGATCTGTCTGCCGCCCTCTACGGCACCAGCCTCCTCCCCGCATAAACACTCAGGCACGATAAGGGTGCAGGATAACATTTCAGAGTCAGAGGTATCTTTCCAACATTGTTTAGCTTTCTAATTTAAGTAGTTAAAATTCTTTACTTTCCAAAGTTTAATGTGAATCTGAAAACACAGTGTAATGGAAAACACTAATTCTAAATTTATTTTACATGTCCTGTGATACTGAGTCAAGTATGGTGAGCTGAAAGGTTATTTTATAAAATGAAATAATAAATAAGTAAATGGGCCTATATTTGGTCTCTGATTTTTTTTTCTTTTTTTCGGAACCAGGGATTGAACTCAGGCCCTTGCGCTTTCCAGGGAAGTGCTTATTCCACTGAGACATCTCCCCAGCCCCTAGGTCTCTGATTTTTTTTAAAACAAATATTGTTTTAAGTAAACAATAAGAGAAAAAAATAAATGAAATAAGAGAGCTGGGCTTTAGGTTGGTTCCTCCTGGGAATGCTGACTACATTCATCACCCCAGCTTGTTTTGTTTTCCCAGGGAGGGCAAAGGGGGGAAGGGAAGGGGCACAATGAGAAGAAAAGGTGCAGCTCACGCAGTTTGTTTGAGTGCCAGTCTTCATTTGAGCAAAATAAGATTTCCTATTAGGTATTTCTTATAACTGTACAGTGGTTTGACGTTGAGGAATAGGAAAAAGAGGCAAAAGGTGAGTGTGAGGGCCTAACGCTGAATGGTTGCGGCAGCTTCCCCTTTGCTGTTAGCCACTGTGGTGAGGCGCTCCCTAGGGTGAGGGGGACTGAGCTGCACTGTTGCCACAATCATCCATCATTTCTAATTTATTTTAAGAGAATGAGAACAGTGAAACAAGATGACAGGATATTCACAATGGTGATTATATTGCATAGCTGTTTTCAAAGTAGTTGCTAGGATTGCCAGACATAGGCATAGAAAATTGATATAACAGTATAAGCACTAACTCTTCCTTTCAATGAACTAATAGAAATTAATAGCACAATTGTCTTAGATATCTTGTATATATGTATATATATATATTTTTTCCCCTTTCATTCTTTTCTTCTTTCCCCCATCCCAGTTGTTCTTTCCTTTTGAGCAGTTTCTTTCCCTTTCACAATATATACTGTACCTTTTGATATATTGTACCTTTTGGGTCTTACTTGCTTTTTCAGTTTCTTATACTAGGAAGACAATACAGTACTTACATATGTGCAGATCTGATTCATTTCACTTATGAATATGGCCTCTAGTTGCATCCATATATCCATAAAAGCCTCCAGTTAATCTTTCTTTACAGATCAGTAATATTCCATTATATGAAAATACACGTCTTTTTAAAAATCCATTGCTCATTTGATAGGCTTTTGGGTTGTTTCCAAAATTTATCTATGAAATGACTTCTATAGAGATCATATAAAGAATTTAAAAAATCAGACCCCCAAAATTCAAAGACCCAATCCAAATGTAGGCATCTGAGATGAATACAAACTTTTTAGATGTAGGATTACAAATGGCAAATAAATATATGAAAAAAAATGTTCAACATCATTGGTCATTCAAGAAATACAAATTAAAACAAAGTGATTAATCTTTTAAGATGTTGTGAGCTGAGGTGAAGACTCCTGTTCTACTGAGCCATGCTGCAGTAATTAATTAGGGAACATCTCTTAGTTAATGTTAATGTTGGATGGTGGAGGTGGAATTACAAATTAGGCTCAAAAGCGTTATGGTGGCTTCTAAGTCAGAGAGAGAGAGAGAGAGAGAGAGAGAG
>NW_004524580.1:7702742-7713694 GCF_000260255.1 Octodon degus
AGCACCTACTTAGAACAAGCTTAGCAAAGCACAGGGACCACGGTTCAATCCCCCAGCACCACATGCCAGCCAACCCCGCCCCCTGGTGGGCTGAGCTGGCCACACACACACACACACACACACACACACAAATAAATAAAATTAAAAAAAAATGAAAGGATGATGCTTTTATACAGCTTTTCTTTCAATTTTCATTTGATTTGCTTGTTCATTTCATGACAGGATCCTAGAGGAAACTGATATAATGAACCAAAAATATAGATTGTTTGAGGTATTTGTTTTTAGCCTAAAGAAAATTATGAGAATGACCCACACCTGTGTCAATACATACACCCTGAACCAGACATTTAACATTTTTGGGAGTCATGTTTGGTAACTCCGAGAGAACTAAGTTTGCATCTAGACTTTGCTACAAATTCATTTAATGAAATTTAATACTTCTTTGAGGTTTTTCTTTGCTTCCTCTATAAAATGGATATAAAGATGTTTTCTTTATAAAGCTAAGAACATTAATAAAGGCATGACCACATTTTGACATGTGTGAACTTTCAATAACAGGAAGTTATACCACTCTAAGATATTTTTTCACATTAAGAAAAACAGTATTTATATATATAGATATGAAAAGTAGGAACCACTCAAATTAGACTGATATGAACATTTTCTTTTCTTTCTAGTTCTCCATCAGGAATGATAGAAGGAACACCACAACTTCATGCCAACGCATGGAGAGTTTCCTCCACATGTTTTGCGCCTGTCCACGTTCCAATGGTGGACCCATGCAACATCAATCAGCAAAACAGTAAGTCTTCTCTTACACATAGAAAGTCTTCCCTTATAATAAAAATGTTCCAAGTAATTCTATAGTTTTATGAAATTATATTAGAGACCTCAAATAGTCTGATTTATCTTTATTATGATGGAGAACTTTTAATATTGTGAACAATATTAACAAACAAAAGTTCTTCATGAGAACTTTTATTTAATATTGTGGCTTTATATATGTCTTTTTATGTATTCTAGGCTGTTGGAAAGAATGGAGAATAAGTATGTTTATCTATAGCTTTGAATTTACAAATTTGCTTACTTGACTTGTTTAGAAATTCCTTCTCAAATGTGGCAAGCTTTTAGGAAATCCCAGATGCCTTAAGGGCAGAGGAAAACTCTCTGGAAATAGCTTAATGGTGCTGTTATAGTTCTAGGATGTTTGGCTACTATGCAATAACGCATGTGCTTCTTCTATTTATCCCGATATGAGTTGCCACTCACAACATGTTGTATCTCTTTTTAGCCAGGTACTGGGACTTGCCAGGCAGGCCCTGTGCCACTGAGCTAAATCTCCAGCCCCACATGCTGTATCTCTAAAAGGAAAAAGTCAGTCTCCCAAACACAGCTTTGTGCAATTCAGCAGGCAGCAAACTGAAGGGCTCGTGCCCCGAAGTTCTGTTTGCAAGGGCTTTGCAACTCCAGGTCAAAAATTTTTAGGTGTATTTTTTTCTTTCTTGCCATTATATGATCTTTTAAACCATCTTAAGGATCACTTCCCTCAATAAGAAAAGAATTTTTTTCTTTGTAAAATCACTTTATAGAAGAAAAGTAAGATGTATGCTTAGATGTTTTTGTAATTTTAATCTGTTCTAATTGTTTTGACTAGTTTACTTTTTCAAGTAGTTAACTTGTATACGTTGCTAATGTTGGTTGCCTACCTGTGTATGTCTCTGACTTTGGTAATGGTCCTGTGAAAGTGTACCACCTAGAAATTGCGTTTTGTTACATTATTAACTTTCATAACTAGTTTTGGCATAGTGGAAAGAACAAGATAATGTTGCTGTCAATATGTTTTTTAAAAAATTAAATCTTTTAAACTTTCAAAAAATTTAAATCGTTTAAGCTTGAAGATTATTTATTTATTTATTTATTTATTTTGTATTTTAGGGAAGGGTCTACAGGGTGTTCAGGGTCTCATTACTAGATCAGACTTGTAGTGATCTGCCTGTTTACAGCCTCCCAAGAGCTGGGATTACAGGCACGCGCCACCATGCCCAGTCTCAATCGCTGTCTCAGTGTGCCCGGGGGGTGAGGTTAGCACGGTAGGCCAAGGATCGAACCCCAGACCCCTGTGCTTGCTTGCACTGAGCTATTTGGCTGGCCCTTCAATCTGAAGATTATTAATGTCAGTGGTTTTTCCTATTTAAAAAGGGAAGAGTCCAGAGATTTAAGACCTATGATTTACTACTTTTAATCTCATTCTTATTTATTTATTTATTTATTTTTTTGGGCAGAACCGGGGATTGAACTCAGATCCTTGCGCTTGCCAGGGAAACGCTTATTCCACTGAGCCATCTCCCCACCCCCCCCATTCTCATTTAACAGAACTTTATCCTATTCCCAAATTTTCACTGTTGTTTTCTTTCTCCAACTGATTTTAGTTCCTCATTCTCCCGATTTTCCTCTTAGATATCAGAGCAACCTTATTATTTTTATTTTTAATGACATGGAAAGGCTTAAGTACAATTCAATTGATAAAGTTACTTTCCAGTTGTATCTTTAGTTATTTCCTCTATTATATGTCATTTTGCTATATTTGTCACTTTTCTCCCCATGTTCTATTTATGTATACTTTATTTTTTTTTTATTATTTTTTTTTGATACAGGGTCTCACTACACAGTTCAGACTTGTAGTGATCCTCCTGTTTTCAACCTTCCCTACAGCTGGGATTACAGGCATGCGTCACCACACCTGTACTCCATTGCTGGCTCAGCGCACCCGGGGCGGGGCAGGGCCAGTGAGGCATGTGGTACTGGGGATCTAACCCCAGTCCCTGCACTTGCCTAAGCAGGCGCTTGATCCCCTGAGGCATCTCACCAGCCCTGCTATGTATACTTTAGATATCATTTTTCTTTATCTTTTTCATGAAGTGTGACTTTCTTCATCCACAAAGAAAGGAAATAAATAGACAAAAGCCAATAATTCTCATCTTGATTCTGAAGGGTATTTTTTTTTCAGAAGGATTTTCTTGAGTTACACTTTACTTAATGTCAGTGAAAATACATTTTCACCTACAGATTATTAGGGCACACAATAATGTCCTCACTGGTAAATCACTTTGCTTTTTGAGATTTTTAGGGTTTGGAATATGTACCCCAACAGTATACTGCTAAGTCTATACCATTTGTTTTCATATGTGTATGAATATCCAAAGCAAAAATAAAATAGAAAACTAAAAAGCTTCCTTACTAATAGAAATGCAGTTAAAATTTCCAATAAAATAAGTTTGGCATGATTCTTTGGTAGTGCAAAAACTTCTGCTATACAGTAACTTATTTGGCTTTGCAAAGACAATGATAATGCACAAGCTGATCCATTTCATCTGTGGGTAAACCAATACCATATAGATCCACTGCATCAGGAAACTAAGCATCTATCATTTTTTTTTCAGAAAGATGGCATCTGCATTCTTTGGTCAATTGTCTTTGTGGATCCTATAAAGAATAATATCTCATCAGTTATTCTTAAGGAGAAAGTCGACAAATTTCAAGATGTAATATCCCAGTTCTGTCTCCAAATGATATGCTCTCTATATCGCATAGGCTTCAACGTGTGCTCCAACCTTCACTTTCCATTCTTGTTCATTTATTCTTGCACCTGCATCTATTACTTCTTTACAAGGCACAGCTAGTGTTTATACTGTTGACTCAATTTTGCATTCCTGTATCTTGTCTGCTGAGCAGCTACTTTGAAGATAACAGTACACAATATAATAACCATTGTTAGTTTCCTGTCATCTTGTTTTGAAATTCTATATCCTTTTTATTTTTTATTTTTCTTTCTTTAAAATAAGAACAGTGGGATGGCCTGATAGCTCAGCAAACTGAAGCACCTGCTTAGGAAGACACAGGGGCTGGGGTTCGATCCCCTGCATACCATGCTGGCCCCACCCCCAGGACACGCTGAGATGGTGACTGAGACTGGGAATGGTGGCATGTGCCTGCCTATCTGTGTAGTGAGACCCTGTGGACCCTGTACTAAATACATTAAAAAATAAATAAAATCAGAGTAGTGTGATTGAGTTTCTAATATCTGTCAGACATTGTGCACTGTGCAGATATGGAGATGCATGACCAAGTGGCATCTACCACAGTACTATTCACCTCAGAGACTTTATTGCAATGGAATGATTCCCAGTCTTCCATCAGTGACAGCTTTTATCTTCAGAGCTGCCATAATCTGGGGCCACTTTTTATATGTGGACATCTGGATGGAGATAACTCTTCTGATAATCCCCAGTTCTCAGGCAATGGGTGATTGAAGTTACTGTTTCTATCAACCCTCTGTTACCCATTTTATTTAAGTACAGTAATATTCTTTTTATTCTTGCATTTTGGTTGAAAGTTATTGAATATGGAGGAATTGTTGTTACCCATATCCCCCAAATCATACACAGACAAAGAAAAGAAAAATGATCTGGACACACTGGTTCTCATTTAAAGCAATACACAATGCAGCGCATTTCTAAGAAAGCAAGATACTTGAATAGCTCTGCAACAGGATAAATGGGACTAGATCTGAACTAGTAAACGAGATACTAACGTGGTTCTCTGTGTGCTAGTTGGCTACGCAGCACACTGCGACGTCATCCACCAGGAGCTCTTTGCTTCTTGCCACATCTACATCAGCCCTGGGCTGTACTATCAGCTGTGCCGCCACGACGCATGCAGGTGTGGCAGCCCTTGCCTATGCAATGCTCTCGCCCACTATGCCTACCTTTGTGGTCAGCGTGGCGTCCCCATTGATTTTAGAGCCCAAGTTTCCTTCTGTGGTGAGTATCACGGCACAGATAGAAACCAGATGTAGAGTGTTTGTTTGTTTTTTTTTTTTTTGGATTTGTAGTTATTACTGCTTTTATTTTTAAGTGAGAAGTTAATACTGTATGCAAGTCACCTGAAACTCTTATAGTGTACAAACTTGGAAAATAAAATATCTAGCTTCTTAGAATTGGAAATGTATTAAGTAAGACCAATATATTTTGACTATTTTTGTCTTAAAGTTGGAGAAAACATTGGATAAGACCAATAACTTGACAGTTTTTGTTATAAACAAAATTAAAATATGATTATTATATGTTTTCAAGTATGCAGCAGAAATAATTTGAAAAATTTGAATATATGTTTGTAATGAAAATGTCATATTGAAATATTTGAACATACAGAAAAGCACTATGTGATACAGTGATCCAGTCAAACTTATATGTTATGTAGTAGGCAATCTTTCCAAACTCTTGAGCTCTAATTGTTTTGACTGGATTACGTAGTATCTGCTGGTATCATTTATGATAGATATTTACTATGTGGTATAATATTTTATTTAGTTTTTTATTATTTTTATCTGCTTATGCTATGTTTAATGTGATTCCAACTCAGAAGCAGGGCTAAATCCTCAGCAAAATGATATATTGGAACTCAGAGCCTACAGATGGACTCAATCTTTTACCTTCCTCCGAGGAGCAAATAACCCGGAATTTTATCTTAGGACTTCTGTATCAAACCTCAGTCCTGCATAGGATTCTCACAAATTCAGTGGTCTCTAGGCTCCTTTCCATAATTTGAACAAATTAACTAGTAGTTTATATATTTCAATTTTCAATAGAAAAACAATTACTTTGTTTCCAACTTATTTAGCATTCTGTAGTAAGTCAGTAATTTTTTTTTAAGAGCAAGAGACACAAAAAATTTGGGATTTTGAGATGACTTTGTGACTGAAAATGCCCCCAAGCTAGTATCCTTCAGCTCCTTAGCTGCTCAAGCAGTAGTTCCTGTTCCAGTTCCAGTTCCACTTGCTCTGTCTCTTAGAAACAGTTGATCGCTGGGATGCTTATTGTATAAACCAATGCCCAACTAATAAGCCATTCTGCCCCTGTAATTTCTGCTTGCTTGTCCATTATAAGCCCTAGGCCACCAGAGATCAGGACTTGATATCCTGGGAATGATTCTGATCAGTGCCTGTCAATGTAAACAAATGTGCCTCCAATCCTTGATGGAGTTTTGCTGTTTCTGCTTGTGGCTGGAACAGTGAAGTCTTCATGTAACTCATAGGTCATGAGAGGTTCTGGAAGACCCCTTTGTATTTCATTTTGGCTCTAGATGGTAGGTAGCCACCACTCAGCTCTTTTTCAGTGCATAAGGGTCAAACATCCTTGAAAGCCTAATGATGTACTCTCTGTCCAAAGATCTCGGTGGGACCTCCAAATGATATGTGGGAAAGAGACTCCCAACCTGAGAAGAGTTCATGTTCTCTCAAACCACAGAATGAATTTTAGGAACAATGGAGGTTAAGAGCAGAATATAGTTACTAGAGAAAGAAATGTATGAGAGAGGGACAGAAGGGGAACCTGAGTGGGTTGTCCATGTCCTATAACATTTTATCATCTAATCTTTGTGAAGTTTTCCTCATCTATTATGAATCATTTGTGACCCAGATTTGGGGGTACTGGTCCATTCCCACAGTGGTTTCAGAAAGTTTTTCCCAGTTCATCCAGGTTTCCAATGGCCAGTATTTATGGTAATTGCTCAGATTTGGCTTTCTAATACAAAAGTAATATAAATATAAAATTAATATAGACTCATCTACCTTGAGTCCATATTGTAGTGCAAGTGGGCCTCAAACTCAGTGATCCTCCTGCCTCAGCCTCCTGAGTGCTGGGATTATAGACCTGTGCCACCACACCTGGCCAGAATGTAAATTCTAGAATAGTAATTTTTTAGTGATTATTTTATCAGAGTATCAGCTAGAGAAATTTTCATGTCTTGTTCCTGTATGGTGAGCAGCTTTCATCTAGTTCAGGATTTTCAAAACTACAATCTTTGGGTGTTCTGTGGTTTTGAAAATAAAGTTTATTGGAAAACAGTTACACTCATTTGTTTATGTGTTGTCTGGCTACTTCTGAGCTACAAGGGCAGAGGGGAGCTGAGGCAGAGACTCTGGCCTGCAGAGCTAGAAATGTTTGTAGTTTGTCTCCTTAGAGAAAAGACTTTCTGAGTCCTGCTTTAGTTCTCCATTTCAACTGAGTGTTGCTCTTTGAGCATTTGAAATAAGGTTCTTTTAATTCCCGTTCTGTTCAGGATTAGCCTTATTTCTCTTTCCCTCATGGGCAAAACTCAAGGGCCAAGACCACTGTGCTGGATTGATCCCTCCTTCACTCAAAGTTCTGCATTTTATTTTCTTCCTTTCTTCTGGCCTCTAGGAATTTACCACTTTATTCTCACAGGGTTGATTATGTTTTTGAAAAAATTTCAATTATGTTTTTCTACATTTTCTAGAAATGTTTGTATAACTATGTTTTTAGATTATTTAGTTTGTGTACCATAATCAGTCAGTTTGCTAAAGAGTAATTACAGGGCTTAGAAAAACATGATCAAGAAGACAAAAAATAAAAACTACAAATATTAATCAACAAAATAAAATTTTTGTCTTAGCTGGAGATGATTAAAAATTTATTTAGGTTTAAAGACTGCTGTAAAGTTGATTATGACAGGAGAGTAGTATATAGATTTAGAATGTAAAGGCAGCAAAGTTTTTCAAACAGGCAAAAGACCTTAAATATTAAAATGTATGGTCCAGGGTATTACAAATGTTAAGGAATGTTAGTTAAAATATTTTGAAATCGTTTTATTTGCCTGTTATCCTCCTCTGTGTTTATTGATATGGAATGACTTTTGCTTCAAGAGCTATGTGTACCATGCATGTCTTAGTGAGCATGTGGTGTTCCTGCACGGTGGGGCCATCTTTCTCAGGGGCCTGTCCTCTGTCCTCAGCTGTGGTGTGCCAGAAGGGCATGCTGTATCACCACTGCTCCTCGTTTTGCCACCACTCCTGCACCTCTCTCTCAGCCCCGGAGCAGTGTAATGATGAGTGTGCTGAAGGCTGCAACTGTCCTGATGGCAAATTCTATGAAGAGACTCTTAACTTTTGTGTGCCCATGTAAGTCACTGAAATGGGTTGGTGGCATCCAGTTTGTAATTTGTCCTTCTTACAGGTGAAGTGGCTCTTTTGGTTCTTTCTTTAATATTTCTTAATAATTTCTCCTTTTCTTAACTCTAGGCATATTCCTAAGTAGCTATGAAAGAACTGGACAATATAATGATGAGCAGGGACATGTATACCTGCTTGTTTTTACCACATCCAAGCCAAGGACAAAGCTTGTATTTTAGTGCTATGTGGTATTTTTAGTAATGGGATTTTTTTTTGTGTTTGTGTATTTTTAGTACAGGGTCTACAGGGTCTCACTACATAGATCAGACTCATAGTGATTCTCCTGATTTCAGCCTCCTAACTGCTGGGATTACAGGTGCATGTAACCACGCCCAGTCTCAATTGCTGTCTCTACATGCCCCAGGAGTGGGGCCAGCATGACACACTGGGGGATCGAGTCCCCAGTCACTGTGCCTGCCTAAGCAGGAGCTTTAGTTCACTGAGCTATCTGGCCAGCCCTTAAGAATGGGATTTAATGTCTGTGAGCATTAGAGAAATTTCTCAATTCTCATCGAGATAAACTCTTATGCAAATGATGAAATCATGTATCAGTTGGGTTTCTTTGGGAATATATTCTGTGACTGTTTTTGTGAATAACATTGCGAATTGGATTTTAGAAATCACAATGCAAAGCTCCATAAGACTTGACATCCAAGCAGTCTGTGCCATTTGTAGCACTTAGTCTTATAGTGCAATGACAACTCAAGGGTGTGACTTGTAGTGAATGATACAGATCATAGGGCCTGCTCACATTTTAGTGACTTTTGAAAAAATTGCATCCTATTTCATTGACTTATCCTCATTTTTCCTTACAGATATCACTGCCGTTGTCATTACAGAGGCAGCGTATATCAGCCTGGGGAGCTTATCCCAACACCTTTGGGTTTATGGTAGGTTTCTGCAAAGGGGAAGGGGAGTGGACCTGACAAATGACATGTGTACTAACAGAATTTCCTAAATGACACCTTAAGTTGAAATGTAAGTTCTGTAAAAATAAATATGATATAAAGTTTAATTATTGCAGCTATATATTATATATATTATGTATACTATATATATCTATATATACACATGGACTAAAATATACATGCATATTTGTATTACATTCAATATGGAATTTCTATACCTTGTACTCTTAACTGGAGAAAAGGGTTCTGTATTTAAGAGTGGCACGGTGAAACAAAAGCCCTTTAATTAGTGTTGGTTGTTGGGTAGAAATTGGGGATTATGTGGTGTTCAACTACTCTAAGTTACTAAGAGTTCATAGTTTCATGGTTCACCTACAGACAGACAGACAGAAAGACAGACAGACAGACAGACAGACAGACAGACAGACAGACACACACACACACACACACCCCAATTCCCAAATAGGCTCAAAAAATGTCATATACAGGAGTAAATGTAACTCCTCCCCAGGCGCATCCAACCTAGTCCAATACCATTCATAAGGTACCACTCGTTCCAGTTGTAACCTGCCTGTTAGAAATGAAGACATATTTGTGTGGCAGGACACATTGTCTCTGATCAACTCCCAACCTTCCTCCTTCTGTTGCATCATAGGTACCTGCAGATAATAACAGAATGTAGATAATAATAACAACAACAATGATGTCATCTTTACTCTGCACCTTCTATTGTCCTGACACCCTTCAGTGGGTTTTATATTTGTTATGGAAACAGTCATCACTATGACTTTGGGAGATAAGTACTATGGCTTCATTCCAATTTTACGTGAGGAAAATGAGGTCCAGGTGGCTAAGCAAGTTGATAAAAAGCTGGGATTTAATCCCAGGCATCTGGCTCTGCAGTGTTCCCTTATCTGCAGGCCTGGCTCAGCAGCTTAATTTGTATTCATAGCAGAAATATCATTCATACTCAGTTTACCATTATTACTATCTTCATCTCTTTTCCACCCCCGTTGTCTCCCAAGCCAGAAAGCTGAGAGTCATTTTTGACTGTTGTTTCCTGCTCAACACAGCTGGCCAGCAGATCTCTGGCAACTTGGTGCTGTACTTGGTGTTACTTTCTGCATGTGGTTGAAGTCCATTGCTTCATTTCTTTAGCAATGCTTCTCATTTTTTTCTTCCAGGAACTTTTCAAGATGGTATTACTTTGCTTTGTGTTGCTATATATTTGATGCTGAGCACTTAGAGAGAGAGAGAGAGAGAGAGAGAGAGAGAGAGAGAGAGAGCCTCAGAAGCCAGACTTGCTGATAGCAACCCACTTTTGTAATGAACACCCAAATTCTGTGAGAGTGAGAAGTCACTAGTACCCCCTGAGATGGCAGCCCTTGACCTCTCTGTCACCTACTAAACCCCATCTCCCACCACTATCATATTAAGGACCAAGCTTCAAATGAGTCTTTGGGGAACAAGCCATATTTGAACCCCGACGCCTCTAGAGTTCTGTCCTCTAGTCTTGCCCTCCTTCCTTTCTGACACTTTTTTCATCTCTCTCTTAAATTTGATATAATTGAATTTATTTATATACAGTTAGCAAAACCAAAAACCCATCTGTTCCTGTGAAGAATAAAAATTTAATTAGTACAGTGACATCATCTGTATTCCTTTCAAAAAGCCTGTGTGCCAAAGAGGTATGTATAATATAGAAACCCAGGGTACAGTATTGGATCCGTGGGCAGGGGATATAGCTGAGCGGCACAGCACCTGCTTGGCGAGCACAAGGTCTTGAGCTTGGTTTCCAGTACAACCCCCCCACCCCCCAACAAGCAAAGAGCAGTACATGATCTGAGGCCTGTCTGCTTTGGTTTCTCTCAGCCATTCATAGTGTGAGTAAGTCCTAACTCTGAAGGTTGTTCTGCTGGTAAGGGATGCATATGTAGATTTTTCATGTCCTGTGATTCTTAAATATAGGACACAAGATCCATTCCAAAGACAAAGGGAAACTGTTGGAGTTATTG
>NW_004524580.1:7715077-7716915 GCF_000260255.1 Octodon degus
CTTCTGCGATAAAATCCTGGTGCCTGTGCAGGCCTTGCCGGCTTATTTGCGACTCTCGTCTCCTTGGGCACACAGAACCTCTTGGCTTCTTCATGGTTTGCTTCCGTTGAGTTGGGAAGCTTCCTACCGTCTCCCGTTACAGCCTCCACTCATTCTTCAACCCTGCCCAGACTTCACCACTTTAACTTCCGTGACGTCAGTTGCGAACCACTTTAACTATTTTTGTTTTACCTCAACCTCTTCAATACATTTCTGTCTTGCAGGTGTCACACGGCACAAATGATAAGTTGTACCCCTTCTTCTCCTACTAGAGAATAAGGTCCATTAACTGTAATTTTTCTCTTTCAATCCTCAGACCTCTCACCAGGGCCCACACGAATAGGTGTGCAAAAACAGGTTAAAGTTGGACCTAAGGCAATAATTTAGTTGTAAAATATATTTTGTGGGGAACATGGTAACATTTGTATACATACTCAATTTTTTTACATTATGTTGTTGTTGAAATACAACAAAGAGTAAGGTCTGGGTTCATAAATTATTTCTTTATTTCCAGCCAGTGTTCAAATGGGACCGTCAAATGTGATGAGTTAGCGACGCCCTCTCCTGGTGAGTCGCAGATCAGTTGCTCTTTAAGGAGAATGCAGCTCTCGCCCGGAGGGAGATCTCTTGCAGGAAGGATCTCTGTTGTCACACCCCTTTTTGCCTGTGTGGGTGGATACGACCCTGGGATGTTTCTCTAGCGCTTTCTAACCTTTCACATTAAGGATCAGAATCCGAGTGGGTCAGTTTGTCCAGTGTATCTGATTGGCTAAGTGCTTAGGGGCTCTGCCTACAGCACTACCACCTCAGGTGGCCTGAGGGCTTTCAGAACTTGACTCAGACATCTGTTGTATCTAATTTATGGATCAGAAGCTGGGAAACTACTTTAGATAGGGACCTTTTAGATTTTAATGTGCATGAATTTCCCTGGGGATCTTATTAAAAAGATTTTTGATTCTGATTCAGTAGGTGAGGGGCGATGCTTAAGATTCTCCATTTCTTTAGATGGCCAAGGTGATGTTACTAAGCAGGTCCCTCAGGCCTAGAAGCGATCAACTGATGATGGCGTGCAGAAAGATTTCTACTGCCATCTCTTCTTAGAAGTCCATTCACACTTAAATATCTTTCCGAAGACCTTACATAGTAGGGGATACTATATGTTATTCATTTTGTTTTTATTAAGAGTCTTAGTTCTCAGTGACTCTGGAGAAATTCTGGGCAAATAATAAATGGACCTTCATTCCTTTTATTGGACAGGAAGGATCAGGCTGACAGGAGAAATTGTGATCTCTTGCTTTGCTATTTACTTGAAGACCAGGTATATTATCATGGTTAACTAGCTTTCATAGATGTCCTTGATGTGCTTTCTGAAGATTCTGGCTAGTATAAGGCATCTTCACGGGCTGTGTTCACGGGTCCCACCCATATCTGGCAGCTACGCATCATCCCAGTTCTGCTCCACTTGCTTCAGGGCGACTCATGGTTAAAGCAGAGAAGTATAAACGGCCAGCTTTCTCACTTGGACTCCTCCAGACATGATCCCTTTGTCCCTGTGTGAGGGTCCTCATTTAGATCTCCACACATGCTCTGTCATTGATGCTGTGTGTGCTCGATTCATTTCCACACTACTAGTGTCCTGAGAAATAGTGAAAAGCGCTGGCCCACGCATAGAGCAAACTGTAGAAACATCATATTCATTGTGGCTACACGAAAGGTTAAATGTAGACTGTGTTTGCAGCCCTCAAAATTTATAGTATGCAGGGCTGGGGAGATAGCTCAATGGAATAAGTGCTTGCCTG
>NW_004524580.1:7717383-7718401 GCF_000260255.1 Octodon degus
AGTGTTTGTAAATAGGATATCATGTCTGCATTTGTACAGCAAATAACCACTAGGAAGGCAGAATGCAGTGTGTTAATTATTGAAGCTGTCCTACCAATTTGATTTCAAACTGTCTCATTGCTATTTTTCTCAATAAAATTATGAAAAAAAAAATCCCAGGCATGCCTTGCTGGCCCTGCCCCCAGGGAGCACTGAGTCGGCAATGGAGACTGGGCCTGGTGGCGCACACCGGTAGTCCCAGTGCTTGGGAGGCTGAAAACAGGAGGATCACTATGAGTTTGATCTACATAGTGAGACCTTGTAGACCTGGTACTAAAATCCATTAAAAAAATTATAGTATGCCTTTGCTTTTTGACCTCAGAAAATTATATGCTAGTTATTACCTTACAAAGGCAACTGGAGTTTTCAAACTCAAGGTCTAGAAGCTGTGATGATCAAGCAGTGTCTGGCTAGGTAATGTTTGTGAGTTCATCAACTAAAAGTTATGGAATAAGAGTGTCATCCAACCATGACTGGTGCAATATTCCATGGTGAATTTTGTTCTGATGACAAACGTATGCCATATGATTATTTGTGTATGGAACAAATATGAAATCTTAAAGGCCTTTCATCTGTTGTTTATCTTTGAAGTTCATGTCTGCCCAGAAGGAAAGAAATATTTTGACTGTAGGTTTCCTGACCCTGAGTTACCAGCGGGCGGTGTAAACTGTGAAACTACGTGTGCAAACCTGGCTATGAACTTCACCTGTGCGCCATCCTCACCCTGTGTAAGTGGCTGTGTTTGCACCTCCGGGTAAGTCTCTCTTTCTGGACTTCACAGACCCGCTCAGGATTAGATAGGAAGGAGAAGTGTGCTGAAGATATTACTTATAGAAATAGCCAAAATCGTTGTCTTAACTAGAGGCTAACTTAGGTGGGTAGCTGAAAGACTTGTAATTATTTTGACAGACTCATGTACCATGTACAATATTGTGAAAATAATATGTCGAATTGAGGAGAGAGCTTGTTTCATGAGGAG
>NW_004524580.1:7730353-7736467 GCF_000260255.1 Octodon degus
AAGGACCAAAGCTCTCCAAAGTGAAGCACAGGCATTTCCTTTGATTTAATAGTCCTGAGTTCCTTTGACAATGAGGGCAGCCCAGGACATATCAGGAAAGCAGCCTGTCAAGCTCCTTGGGGGAGACAACAGCCCCTCTTCTTCTCTTCCACTTCTCCTTTTCATATTGTTGGCAGCAGTCCTCAGGTGGGGCCTTCTCCCGCAGCACCACACTGACTCAGTCACCTGGCGATTACCAGTTGACCGTTTTTGGTTAATTCACCACGCCAAGGAACTTGCACACGGAAGGCAGTCTCTCAGGCACCTACACACCAGTGCCAGCTCTCTGCTTATAATGAAACCTGCACAGTTTGAATCGTTTCTCCATCCAATATTTTTCAATCAGGCTATGGTTTGAAGTGGACAAGTATGTACAACTACAATGCTTTATAAAGGTTCCACTGATTTACGCAAGTCAAAAAAAAATATTATCCATTTCATGGTGTACTATTTTATTGAAAATTATTAGATTCCATGGACTCTTTCTACTAACAAATAATAAAGACAGGGACTTTAGTTTTTCTTTAAATATTTTCTTTAGAATGACTCAATGGGCTGGAAATCTAGGGTTCTATCTCATTTTGATTGTACTATGTAAATAACAAAAAGATAGAAATTTGG
Organism: Octodon degus; assembly: GCF_000260255.1. Taxonomy (NCBI): domain Eukaryota; kingdom Metazoa; phylum Chordata; class Mammalia; order Rodentia; family Octodontidae; genus Octodon; species Octodon degus. The sequence goes on from NW_004524580.1 coordinate 7,731,014, forward strand.
AATATATCCTGTTTCAAAACATTAAAAAGGCCTCAGATGTAGCTCAGTGTGAAAGCACTGGTTTCAGTTCTCAGTAACACACACACACACACACACACACACACACACATGCACGCATACACACACATGATAGACTATAACCATTTGTTTGGCATTTAATACCATGATATATAAGGAATTGTGTTAAAAAAGAAAAGACAAGATATCATGTCTGCATCTTGTACTATGAATAACTACTACAAAGACAACAATATGCAATATATTAATTATTGTAACTGTACTACTGAAAAACAGTGATGTTGAGTACACCTACATACATTGCACAATTTACTATTTTTTCTTTCTTTTGTACTAAGTACTTTTATAACTCTCAAGTATCTATTTTTTATTTTATTTATTTATTTATTTTTGTATTTTAGGGAAGGTTCTACAGGGTGTTCAGGGTCTCACTGCTAGATTGGACTCGTAGTGCTTCTCCTGTTTACAGCCTCCCAAGAGCTGGGATTACAGGTGCATGCCACCATGCCCAGTCTCAATTGCCATCTCCATGTCTATGTTTTATAATACGTTATTCAGTTAGATTATATGAGTATCCTTTAGAATTCTGATGTTTATTTATTTTTTAGGGAAAGAAATCCATGACCTTAAAAAAATAAAAATAAAAAAAAGACTATAGTCATCCTCTAAATACCAAATATGTAGTAAATAAAGAAGGCAGTGTTGAATATGATAAGATTACTTACCTTAAAAACTGAAATTGCCAATTTATATTAATAACATTTGACTTGTTCATTTGGAAGAATGGCAGAGCACAAAGGAAAGTGTTACATTCCCGAAAGCTGTCCCTGTATCTGGAAAGATTGGGAGTACCTCTCAGGAGAAGTGATTGCTACACCGTGTTATACCTGGTAATCAGATCTATTTGTTTCACAAAAAATTTTCTAAGGAGTTGTGTACTATCAGTTATATCTTGAATTTACTTAATGAGACAGACCAGTAGTACAAAATCAAGCCTAAGTACATAAGATTCCAAAGACAGAAAAGAGTTGGTGGAGAACTGCTTGAACAAGAAAATCATACTATTATTTTTATGTATACTCTTTTGGCCTAGAAGACATTGTCAAATATGACAACTTGGAAATTTAACTGGAAAACATCTTAGAAGGTGAAAATGTTTCAAAGATAAGACCATATTTAATGGGAGCTTTGCTTTTGAAAATAAGTGAAAACAAACGTTGAATACAATTTCCTTAAAACAAGAACAGAGATTCTAAACTGAAGAGCAAGTTGTTAGATTGACTGAAATACAAGAGATGGTACTGTATTCTTTTGGCTATTAGAAGACCTATGTTGGATTTTCAGTCCATCTTAAGCTTCCTGTGTGACCCAGTCATGACTTTTAGGCTTGATTTTAATGGTAGATAATATATTCCAGTATGTTGTAAATACATGCCTAAGGTTCAATGTCATAGCTGTTGTCAGAATGAATTGCCAATATTCTTACAGGTTATTGGTTTAGTGAATGGCCTTGAATATAAGCCTTCCATTTTTTTTATGGAAAACACTAATTAGAGCCAAGTTTCTCATGTAATTTTTAATAGTATTTGTCGACGAGGCATGTTCAATTGTACATATTACCCATGCCCAGCTGTGTGTACAATCTATGGGGACCGGCATTACCATACTTTTGACGGACTGGAATACGATTATATCAGTGATTGCCAGGTATTTTTGATGAAGGTAGGTCATGGTTATTCATTTTTATTTGAATTTGCATAAAAACAGCATCAAAAACAAGTAGACTGGTCCATTACATATGAAATTATGTATCGTTAATGAAAATCTATAAGAGTCACAGCAATTTTAGTTCTCTGAGCCTATTCTTAAGTTCATTTTTTTTTTTTTTTGTGGAATTGGGGATTGAACTCAGGCCCTTGCGCTTGCCAGGGAGGCGCTTAGTTCATTATTTTTAAGTGGTGGGCTCATTTTTTATTTCTTTGGCTTACTTTCCTCATTTATAAAATGAGTATAATAATCTATTCCTCTCTCCAAAGGCAATTCTGAGGACTAAATGAGATAAATATGTGTAAAATACTTAGGCAGTGCTTGATATTAGCAATCATTCAATAATATCAACAATTTTATTATTGTCAACTCAGTTTGATGAATATAAATGTAACATGTGAAACAACTCTTTGGATTATTTTACTTTCAGCTCTGGAGCTTTTGTACCAAACTACATCTCCAGTCCTTTTCTACTTTGAGTCAGGGTCTCACTAAGTCATTAAGTTACGTGGCTGGGCCGAAACTCATTCTCTAGCCTCCCAGAGTGCTGGAATTACTGAGGTTTGTCCCACCATGTCCAGCTTGGATCATGTACTTTTGATGATTATGGTAATCAATAAAGATTATTCTCAATTTTAGAAATGGCACTTTTATGATATGCTTTGGTAAATTCTCAGCTATCTGTATCTGATAAAATGCTTAAGGCTTCTCACATGTTTAATGTATCTAGATTGCCTGTATACCTACATTTTATGTAGACATCACTGATCCTAGAATTAAATGTCCAAGTGAGAAATGTAATCTTTAGAAAGTAATCACTTAAGAATAAATAAAATATCATCTTTTTTTTTCAGCAAACTAAGACGTGATTAGTACATTATTTTTCTGGTTACAACTTTTGTGTTATAAGAGGTGTGTATGTGTGTGTGTGTGTGCGTGCACATGCAATTCTGTTCTTTTAGTCTATGTCAGGAAAGTAGACTATTATCTCCATTTCATATTACCTCTATTAAGTAAAATATGAGCAGTGGATTATGCAGCTTTCTAAACTTAAGCAAAACTCACACTTAAATATGAACCATTCAATTTGCCTGGTGGTAATTACCTTCGCTGTGAATGATGTTAAGTTTCTTGTAGAATATTGCATGGGAAATGATTTGGTATTATATAATTATAAAGGATGGCATGTGGCTTCCTATTGCTTTTGCCTGTGTATGTGTGCTGTTTTGATATTTTTGGAGCATGAAGAAAGCAAGCAATGAATGTGTTATGAGAGTATTCTCCAAACAACCTTGTTACAGCAAAAGCTTTTATATTAGAGTCTCTTCATGATCCAAAATTTAGATTCTATATTTGAAAACTTGAAAAATCACTTACCAATTGAGAGATCTTGAACATAGACTAATAGATTTCACTTTCTAAAATATTTCAGATGGATTTTGTATCAAATTCTCCGCTCCCTGGGTATTTAGGTGCCTGTGCCCCTGCTTAAGTCATCTCTGCCTCTAACTTTCTGGATTCTTGCACTCTGTATTTCAGTATCTCCTCTAGTTTCCTCTTTGTCTTTTTTAAAGTCACCTTTTCTTCTGGAATAGCCCCCAATTCTGGACAACTGAGGTGGCTCTTTCAGGGCAAGGGCCGTATCTTAGTTATCGCTGTGTCACATGGGAGAAGCATTCTCCTGGGGATTAGTGTGGCCTATGGGATGCTGACTAAACTGGCTACCTGTTCTTGACTCCATGCCTGCCTCTTCTAGTGCTTGATGTGTTCACTCACCCATGAGTGACACACCCATCTTAGCCACACCTTCAGGCTGGTGAAATCTAAATCTACATATACTGCTCTGATCCCCAGCTTCTCGGCTGCCCTTCTGGCTCATGCTCATGTCTACAATAACATATTTTTATTTTATTAATCTTTCTAAGATTCATACTATCACCATGTTACTGCTTCTTAAGAACCCCAGTGACTTCCACGGTTCTGCCTCACAGAATCAAATTCCTCTGTCAGGGCCTGAGAGGCCTCTATTGGCTTCTTGTGTCTGTGTCTTCTCCCCGGGTACTTGCTATGATTTCCTCTACTCTCTCAAAGAGATGTTTCAGGCTTACATTCCACTGTCTTATCCTTGTATCCCATTGGTTTGTCTTTATTAACACGTAATGTTTACACTCCTTCTGGGGTGTTGGTTCATGTACATAACACATCATTTTTTTTGTGTGTATATGTGTGTGTTTTTGAGACAGGGTCTCCCTATGTAGTTCAGGCTGCTCTTGAACTCATTGTCCTTCTGCCTCAGCCTCTCAAATGCTAGCATTATAGATGTGCACCACCATGCCTGGCTTACAACAAATCTAAATTCCTTTCTTTGCCCGTCCATCTCCTTTTCTCTCCTTCTCCTTCCCTCCATATCTTGCTCCCTTTTGAGAAAGATCTGTCTTCTTGCTTTCTATAATCTATGTTTTGTTTTGTTCTTTATATATATATTGTGATTCTCATAAAGAGAAACAATACAGTATTTAAGCTTGTGCGTCTGATTTATTTCATTTAACATTATGTCATCATGTAAACATCATGCATCTACTTATATCCTGATTATTTTATATGTCCTTAACTAGATTGTATATCATTTAATTTCTGTAAGTGTATAATACTTATTCTGGATGCAGTATCATTATGGGTGAATTAGAAAGCCTAAAACTCACTTGTTTGATTTTTTAAGACAGGCTTTTCTAGACAGTGGAGGTTACAAAGTTAAAGTCAGCTATTCTTAGTCATAGCAACCTAAAGTTTCTGGTAACGGTGTATGCAGCCCTCCAAGAACAAGTACGTAGAGCAGTACTTCTTAAGTGCAAGTATGCACTCATGTCACCTGTGATATTGCTAAAATATAGATTCAGCTTTGCAACAGAGTCTTGGATTCATCCTAACAAGCTTCCAGATGGGACTTTTGCTCTATGTCTGCAAGCTACACTTTGAATCCTAAGGATGGGAAGCATTTGTAGAAGAAAAGAGCTTGATTTAGTTATTTTTGAATTTCTTTTTTGAATAGTCAACTTTAAGTCACATTCAGGAAATAAAGGTTTCTTTGGCAATATCATTTCCAAATGACATGTCCCACTGGATACAGCACTGATATTACAGATTTCTTGTATGATATCACCTGAAATAGTAGGTCAAAAATTCTAGAAACTTCTCTCTATATTTCTTAATTAGAAAAACATTTGAAATTGTCTATGAAGAGCCCCTGGAACCATATCTTTGCTACAAACATTTTTAATATGTGGCAATAATCCTTGTTTATGCATTAATATTTTATTACTTTAATAAACAGAGTTTATTAACTATAAACTCTGCTAATAAGGACATGTTAATTAGATGTAGCTTACATTAGGAAAGATTTACTACTGAGCAAATTTTGAAGTTTTTATGTCATGGATTATGTTTATTTTTAAATTTCTTTCTCCTCAAATTCCTACAGACTACTGGGTACGTGATGAACTCAGTAGCTACTTACTAGTACTTTTCTTTCTGGATTTTTCTCAACCTTTTGTTTCCCTTTGCTATAAAGAAAGCATACCATTTACCACTTCATTTTCATGTGGTGATTATACAGAAAATTTTTTAATTTGCGTATTTCTTTCAAGTCTGATTTCTGGCAGGATAAAAGTA
>NW_004524580.1:7736567-7740488 GCF_000260255.1 Octodon degus
TGTGTATGTGTGTGGGATTGTACTCAATAAATACAATTCTTTTTTTGATGATAGTCTATGGACTTTTCATAGCTTTCCTTCAGTTGCAGAAATAGCTAGTTAGTGAAAGCCAGGGCTGGGGAGGTGGCTCAGTAGAATAAGCACTTCCCTGGCAAGTACAAGGGCCTGAGTTCAATCCCCAGTTCTGCCAAAAAACAAAAAACTGTTAAGAGTTCAATCCCTGGTTCTGAAAAAAAATGCAAAACACAGAATGCAATGGCTATTAACTTCCTGTGGGCACCCACCTGCTCTGGCCTGCTAGGCTCTTGTTCAGCTGTAATGAATAGGATCAGAGTACAGAGGCGGAGCATCCCAGGCAAACAGGTTACCCATTATTCCTCGATGGACATGTTTACAAAAGAGAGTCCCGGGATCAGCTCACATAAACCATGAGCAAAGAAGAGAGAGGGCTTGTGGTTTGGTTCCCAGGAGAATCCCATTTGTCTAGATGGTCCCTTCTAGAATAGGATGAAGAGACAAGTAATTTAGGACTGGCATTAATCTCTTTAAAAGGAAAGGCCGAAAAGGCAGAAAGAGGTCACACAAGAAGAAATGCTTACCATGGGAAAATAAGGACAGGTTGCCATCAGCCTGAAGAATACCTGAGCATGGAGGACATTTTAGTATCAAGAATAAGGGAGCTGAAACTTTTATTATGGGAAAATAATTGGAGCCTACAAATTTCTTGATTTAATTTTGACTTTTGGGGATACATACCTGATGAAAGCCATATCCTAATTTATTTTGCATAGTGTGCATGATGCCATTATTTTTTAAACAATCTACTTACTATAATTTTTGACTTTTAGACAATTATTAGCTAATTATCATTAAAAATGAGAAAACTTCTTACTCCATCTCTGATTATATTGAAATATAGTTAGAATTGACATAGCAGTCTCTGATTGATGTGGAAATAATGTTGTTACTAGAATGTCACATTATAAAATTGTTTATGGTAATGTGATTTAGTTTGTCTTGCATGTGACCTTATCTGGCTCACTTTGGGACAATAGCCTAGTATCACTTGTTTTCATGGGGCTCCTGAAAATGCCAGCCGCTCACTGACTATAAAAGGACCACATAACTAACTTGAGTTTAGAAATTGCTGTGGACTGAAGAAATGGAAAGTACTGTCATGGACAGAGTCAGATAAAAACGGCTTCAACTGTTAGTCCTTATTAGCCACAGAACCTCAGGGCACATTGGTTACTTACTTGGGATATCGAGTTCCCACTTTTTAGATGGGCTTGAGGATGTTTATCTCATGGATGGCTGAGCTTATGCAATGTATCACCATTATATGGTAGGTGTGCCGTGAAAGCTTAGTTACAGTGTTTTAAGTTTTTTTTTGCTGGAAGAAAATGCCTAACCACTTAAAGGACTGAAACCTTTTAGAGGTCATTCAGGGTCAGGAAACCTACAGTCAGAATGCTTTTTCCTTTTGGGCAGACGTGAACTTGAAAACCTCTAAAAGGTTTTGGTCCATACGCAGCTAGCTGAGGGGCAGGTGGGCACAGCGGGTGGGCACATCAGATGGGCAGTGCAGGAGGGTGTGGCAGAGGACAGCTGCTCATCCCATCCTAGCCGGACAGCAGAGGGAGAAGGGAATAGCCATGGAGGAGACAACCCCTTCCAGGTGTGTGTCCCACGACTTGCCTCTGCTGTCTAGCATGTTCTTATTCTCCACTGGCCTGCTCAGCTCTGGAAGCTCGACTCTGAACACAGGAGTCTTTTGGGGAATATTGCAGATTGAAATCATAGCCACACCCTACTACCCACACCTACTAGGAGCAATTAATTTAGAGTGATTTCTAGTTCTCTTTCTTCTTCCAGGTTTTGATTAGTTATGAAAAAGTTGTAGATGAGCATAACCACTCATTTTGGCCAGGTATATAGGGATTGTGGTTTGTTAAGAAGACACAGATCTGAGATACTGTTTACACCTAACGTCTTTAGTGAGCACTGAAGTTTTTTATCATCTGCGGTGGCTATTCTATGAACCACTTTCTGCGAGCAGTTCTTTTCCCACCAATGCGCACTTGTGCCTGCAGTTTGGCAAGTTTTTCCTGGTTCATGATAGTTTCTTTCATTTAGTCAGAGCAGATATGGGGCAGTGTGGAGGACTAGGGCTGGTGCTCAGGGGCTCTCAGGTTGACCAGCTGAGATTAGGCGCACACATGCAGGGACCCAAGATGGCAGCCAGAGGTGAGCTCTGCCCAAACAATCTGTGGATGGAAAAGCCCCGCTTGCTACTGGAGAGGAGGATGATGATGAGGTTCCAGATCTTGTGGAGAATTTTGAGGAGGCTTCTAAGAATGAGGCAAACTAAGTCAGCCTCTGAAACAGATCAAACTTGGAAGAAATTACTGGGAGCTGCTATTTTGTATTATGATTTTTTAAAAAATTGTTTTTGTTTATGGATCTGATAAAAATCAAGATCTCTAATATTTTTTAAGCCCAAGCTCCTTGGACACTGCAGCTCTTTTCAGGTTTGCTTACGTACAATTCATTCTTTGCAGCTAATTAAGCTGGAGAAGCCTGGGAATAAAGTTTGAAACAGATTAATTAAAAAAAAGAAGAGACAGATCTGGCTCCTTCTCCCAGTGACATCCAGTGTGGATCAGTCTTGCCTGGGTGCGGGTACAGGTGACATTTTTAAAAATTTTGAATTAAAAAGTCTACCCAGTGGACAAATACAAATTTAGTATTTCAAAAGTGAAAACCAGTTTTGATCACACAGCCACGATGCCTTGGGTCCAGCCCAGGCTGGCAAGACCAGCGAAGGGACAGGAAGAAGGCCACAGGAGGGGAGGAAGGCTTCCGCCAAGAGAGCAGGAACTTCTGAGGATGCCTTGGGAGGTGACACGAATGAGCTTGAGTTTGAAGAGGTGATGCAGACCTTTGTAAAGAAACTTATGGAAGCAAAAAATATTTCACCTGCAGTGAAAAATTCAGAGACCTCCAGGAGTAGAAAGGAGGGGCAAAAAGTAAAAGGTTTAACACAGCTGGTAGAGAAGCCCGAGGACGCCAGAGCTTGAGAGGATGTCAAAAGCTTGACCTCCGGAAGAAAACCAGGTGCGCGGGGGAGGGGCGCGGACACAGCTCGCGCTAGCGGTGGGGGCCAAGGGAAGGCACGACTCCAAAGGTCCAAGTCAGAAAAACTGCGAGGGGAGCCTCGCCCAGTAACGAGGGACAGAGAGGCCGTGAGGCCCTGGGAGACCTTCGGTTAAGAGAGGACAGAGAGGCTGGAGAGCGAGAGCCAGCGGAGGAAATGGGGGCAGGAAGAACCCTCGCGGACCAGAGCAAGGAAGAGAAGGCTCCAAAAGGAGAAAGCCGGCCGGGGCCGAGGATGCCACCTGGGCGTTGGCGGCAGACTTCTCGGCAACGCTGGAAATCGGTGGGCAGTAGGCTCACATCTTCCGCATTTTGGGAGAAAATGGTTTTGACCCCAAATTTCTATGCAAGGTTGAGCTGGCATTTAAATGAGATGGCAAAGTACAGACATTCTCAGACCTGCAGAGCCTCAGGCGGTTTGCCAGCCAGAAAGCTTTCATGAAAGATTTGCTAAACGATGTTTTCCTACAGAGTGCAAACTCACATGGAGAAGGAAGACACTGTGGAATGCCAAGAAAGGGGGAGAACCCTCTAAGAGCCTGGAAGTGAGGAGCTGGAGACCCAGCGAGCGGTGGCTTTAACTTGCTGTTGATTGAAGAGATGAAGGTAGCTGGGGCTAAGGCGGGGAGCTCAGCGTCTTCGGAGTGGGAGGGAAAGGAAAGCCCCAAAGTGGGGGAGCAGGAGGACTCATGGCTAGAGGAGGAGGGAGAAAAGAGCTTCTGGGGAGGAGGAGCAGGAGGAAGGGACTTGGGGGGAGGGGAAAGG
>NW_004524580.1:7741071-7743068 GCF_000260255.1 Octodon degus
CACTTAGATGTGATATTTAGTGCTTACAGTCTGACTTCCTATGTTCACCCTTGCCGCTGTACCCTTCTGTTAAAATAAATATGTAATATTTTGTTCAGTTTCAGAGTTTCCATTTTTTCCAAATTATTAGCATTGAAATTTGGAACACTAATTTAGTATTTGGTTGAAAACCTGTTTATTTAGTAAGAATAAGACATGAAGAGTCTCAAAAGTCTAAATGCAAACCCTGGAATTGTGTGTGCCTCTTTGTCAGGCAAAACAACAATTATCTTTCAAAGGAACATGATTTACAAATAATAGACTGCAGAACTAAATTTTTACCAAATCTGGAACTGAGAAGAAAAAAACCCATACTGTTGATTGAATCATACAATATGAGAAACCCCGAATCATTTTGTTTGGTTATTAAACATGATTACTACATACAAACATACATTAGTGATTGACCAATACAACATGATTTCCATTTTGTTGATTTGTTTGTTTTTAACCTTTACATTAATTTTTATTCATTTATTTTTGCGGTATCAGGGATCAAATTCAGGATCTTGTGCTTGCCAGGCAGATGCTTAAGCCCCTGAGCTATATCCTCAGCTCCATCCTGTTGAAAAACGAGTATTTTTCAGTGCTTCAATTTTTTTCTGCTTTATTTTTTCTTTGCTAGGATTTTGTCTCCATTTATGCCATTTCCCGAGAGCTCCCAGGACAGGCCACCCTTCCCTGGAAGAATCAGTCTTTCCTTTGAGAGGCCAGAACGGCTGCAGCACAGTGCCTTTCCTTGCTGCTGTTTGAGTGTTGGGAGTGACTTTGCAAACAGCAGATTTAATTCTTTCTTCCCTATTGCCAACTTTCTTTGTGCTGATTACACATTCCAGATTTTTATCTTTGTAACATATTTCCATCTGTTGGAAGTTACCTTTTATTCCTTTGGGCCCCAAACAAGACCCAGTAATGAAATTCATAAATGTTTCCTTTTTATTTTCCAAGTGGGCTTTAAAAATTAACACTTAGGGTGGGCTCATTTTTATTTTAAAAGCATAAGTCACCTGACTTCACATTTGAGGAGATGTTGAAATTCTTTTCTTCTTATCTCAGAGCTGTGTTTTTTTTTTTTTTTTAAGTACGCAGTTTTAGGTACAGAATTCTTATAACTGTTGAATATACATTTATTAAGCCTCAAAAATTCAGCTCCAGTAGTATTTTATTTATTTTGGAGGTGATCTACATTTTAGTAAATAGTACACAATTTGTTGAACTGTCTTTTTTACTGCTGGATATTGAATCTAGGGCCTTTGCACTAAGTTACTTGCCCACACCTTTTATGATTTTGTATTTGTGACAAGGTCTTTCTAAGTTGCCAAGTTGCCCAGGGTGGGCTCAAATTTCTTTTCTCACTGCATCAGCCTCTCAGATCACTGGGTTTACAGATGTGTGCTGCCATGTCTACCTCAAATATATTAATTTTTAAGTGTTTTGAGCAAATTTTAGTAAAAGATCATAACTGTATTCCTAGAGGTAAGAAATAGTTTAAGAGAAAAAAGATGTAAGAAAAATACATCAAAACTCCAACATTTTGACTTACACTATACATAGAGGGTAAGAAGGCAATCAATATCTTATCTGCAGCAAAGATAGCAAATGCTCCAGATTTCAGGTTCTATTTTACTCATATAAATCTATGATGAGCCCAAACAGTGCTAGTGTTCTTTCCATACTTGTTTTGGGTTAAAAAAAATATTTTTAGGTGATATTCAAAATATCTCCTGCCCTCCTAAACCTTTGAAAACCTTTTCAATTTCGTCTCTCTTGACTTTCCATGCGTTGTGTATTTTTTCCGCATTAATATTCCTTGTATGCTTCCTATCTGACCTGAGAAGTGATAAGCAGAGAGAGGTGGGACTTGTTCATTTGGCCTTAGGTTGACAGGGAAGAGTCATTTTATTCAATTATAACATTGAAACCACAACTGTAAAAGTCAATAAATGCTTATGTACAAA
>NW_004524580.1:7743168-7746530 GCF_000260255.1 Octodon degus
TTAGTTGGCTGACAGTTGGGAGGGCGAGGAATCCAGAATTGAGGGGCGGCCTCTGGTGACAGCCATCAGGATACATGACAACATGACTGAAAGCAGAAGGAGAAGAAGAGAGGAGGGGGAGGAGGAGGAGGAGGAGGAGGAAGAAGAAGAAAAAACCTGGGGGAGGAAGAAAAATCAAGAGAACGAGGAGGAGGGAGAAGGAAACTCCGGGATAGAGGAGGAGCAGGAGGCAGGAAGAAGCCCAAGCACAGAGGGAGAAGGGACCTCAGTGTTGCGAGAGGGACTTGCCTGTAGTCAGGAGAAGGAAGGGCCAGTGCAGGCCCAGGAGGAGCACAGGGCGGCGGTGGAGGAAACTGCTGCTTCTGGAGGTTAAGGAATCCAGGTTCTCCGTAGGACTTCGCTTGGGAGTGCTCTCTTAAAAATCACTAGAGCGAAGTTCCGGCGAGTGCAAAACTGTATTCACAGGCAAATCCGAGTGCTTCGTCAGAGGTCACCAAGTCTTTAGGCAAACAGAGAAAGAGAGAAACAAGACTCTGCAGATGAAAGAGCTGACTTCTGAAGAAGCAGCCTTAATCCAGGAAATGGAAGAAAACTTCAAAAGAAGCGTGGTCGGTGGGCATCTTCAGAGAGATACAAGAGGAGATGGAGCCCATAAGGAAATGTTGCACCGATGTCGAGGAAGTTAAACCTTCAGTAGACGACCTGCACTGCAGAGTAGCTCAGCTCCAGGAAGGAGTGAGCCGTCTGGACAGCCAAGCGGAAGAGGCATCCAGGGACGCAGCACAGAGGTCCAGGCAGCTGCTGAATAACGAAAAACTTCGAATTGGAGAAGACGAATTCAGAAGCTCCAACGTCCCGGAGTCCCAGAAAAAGATAACAAAGCGAATGAGGCAGAGACTGTAATGAAAGAAATCTTTGAAGAAAACTTTGCGGAGCTGAGGAGGGGCTCAAGGCTTGATGTCGTCAGTGCTCAGCGAGTCCCCAGCAAGGTGGATGAGAGAAAGCTCACTCCTAGACACATCTTGGTGATGTTCTGGAGCCCCAGTGAGAGAGAGAGAGAGAGAAGATCCTGAACGACTCAACACAGAGAGAAGTCCCCTGCAGGGGCAGGAGGGCCCGGCTGACGGCAGACTTCTCGCTGAGCACGCTGGACGCCCGCAGTCAGTGGTGCGACATTGGAAGAGTCCTGCACGAGAACAGCTTCCAGCTGCGAATCCGGTACCCACCCAGACTGACATTTGATTTTGAGGGCAAAACAAGAACATATTTTGATATTGACGAATTCAGAAGATTTCTGTGCCATGTCCCACTACTCTGAAAATCAATGTGGCTCTTGTTATTTTTCTGTCGGACAAAGCTGGCAGGGACCTCTAGCTCTTTGAGCGTCATTTCCTGGCTCAAGTGCAGATCCTTCAGCCTGCTAGTGTTGTACACAGCTGATGTGTTTCCACCCTAAACTTATCTCCTAAAATTCCTCCTAGTTCTAAACAGCTTGCAGCTGTGTCAACAAGGCTTGCTAAAAAGACTGAGCTTAACTTTGTTTGGGGGCTGGTTGATGCCTCTCTGCATGGAGTGCAGCTGGCCCGCGCCTGGACCAGCTGATAAAGGCTCACCAAATTCCAATCTGCTTGGTCTTGCTCTCAATTTAATTCGAACCTGGTATACCCTCTTTGAAAGGATTACTAGAGAATGTACTCTAGGGCCTAGGTGGCTGAAGCAAGCAACACAGTGTGCTTTCCCCACCAACACCCAGAGAGACACATTGAACAGAACATTGCATCTCTACCTGCAGGGTGGGCGGTTGACAGCTGTGCAGGTGCAGCAAAGGGAATGTTATTACCTGGACACTGTTAAAACTATACTTCTAAATTTTAATGATGCCCATCATAGCTGGTATAGAAGGTTTGTTTGTTTGTATGCTTGTTAACAAGAGAATGAACCCAGAGCTTTTGCTCTGAGCTATGTTTTCAGCCCTTGAAAAAATTTTCTAGACAGGTCCCACCAAGGTGCCTAGGCTGGATCTCACCTGTGACCTCCTGCCTCAGCCTCCTTAGCTGGGATCCAGCTCAGGAGGAGGGAGTGTCACCCCAGGAATCTTTACAATGAAGATTTTTCACTTGAGAAAATAAAAGTGACAGACCTATGACTAACCTAGTGTTTGGAGCATTATGCTAAGCTGTGGGATTGGTAGTTGAGGTATCAACAAATGTATGTACTAGTCAAAAAATACTGGTTTTTGTTATTGGTATCTTTATTATCATGATATGACATGTAATCAAGTCCCTAGTCCATCATGCTGCACCCTTTAATAAAGAGTTTTGCAAATTAGTAGGAAGTATAAGGAACATGTGACAGTTTGGGGACACAAAAATTGCACTGAAAAGATAGAACTAAATTGAGACCCAAGGAGAAGGGTTTTTTTCAGAAGAAGAGAAATACAAAGGCCTTAGGAGTAACAAGAAGCTTGAGAGAGTTGAGATAACAGGTGATGGAAAGTGTGGCATTTGGTCCGCAAGAAAGAAATCTAATGAAAAAATACACCATCTATCTAATAACATTTCTTTATTAACTTACTTAACAAGTTGGTGTCTTTAATGTTCTAGGCATTGAGACAGCAATAAAAGACACTGACGGTCTCCTGGAATTTAAAGTCCAGCGGGGAGCATATACTTCAGTAAGGAAGAATGGGCCTCTGTGAGAAGAAAGCGGGGTGCCCAAGGAACAAATGTGATTTTTTTTTTTCTATTTGGGAGATGAGGCAGAGGTTCAGGGTTCCAGATTTTGTTTGTATTTTTTTTCTTTTAGATGCTGGTGACCAACACCAGAGCCTCATACAAGTCAAGCAAGCACTCTACCACTGAGCTACAATCAGCTCTAGGTTAATTTTTTTTTTTTTTTTGTATTTTAGGGAAGGGTGTATAGGGTGTTCAGGGTCTCACTACTAGATCGGACTCATAGTGATTCTCCTGTTTGCAGCCTCCCAAAAGCTGGGATTACAGGCACACATCACTATGCTGAGTCTCTACTGCTATTTTAGCACGTCATGGGGGCGGGGCTGGCATGGCAGGCCTGGGGATTGATCTAGGTTAATTTAAACAGTGAATTATTACATCTTAAAGCAAAAGCATAAAAACTATACATTTATCTATTTTGGGTGGCTATGTATCTTTATTGAATTGCTAATTATTTTATTATCTTTATGAAAGATTCTGATTTAAAAATATTGAGTTAATTAAAGAATAGTGAAAAATATTTGATTGAGAGTTTTGAAATATATACTATATATATGTATCCATTTAATCTTCACATCACAATATTTTCATAGCACACCAAGATTAATTCTTCTATGATATTATAAGTTT
>NW_004524580.1:7746630-7748704 GCF_000260255.1 Octodon degus
CCACAACTGTAAAAGTCAATAAATGCTTATGTACAAAATTCAATTAAACCTTTTCGATTTTCATCTTTTTTTCATGAAGTCGCCTGCCTTCTCTTCTTTGATGTAATTCTAGTGATTCCCCTCCTTTGTCTCAGATCACCCTTGCCTCTGCTGGGACTCTGTCTTCCAACTGTCTTCTAACACTAGACCTCATGATTTCCATATTTCTATGTCTGACTGCTTCATAAAACTCTCAGCCCCTTGCACTTCCCTAATTCTTTGAAGACACAGATCTGTTTTACTTATCTATTTCTCAGTAGGCTACCATATGGACAGGGATGCTGTGTAGAGGAGTTACTCTTAGAGGGAGCTGGAACTATGACAGGTGCTGGGAGTGACATGTGGAGTGCAGTAATATGTTCCCCTGAGAGGTGCTGACGGTTCAAGTTTTGTAAGCACTTGAAGGAAAATTGTCCATCAGAACTGTCAGGCTAATGAGAATAAAGAGTTTTGAGGAATTCTTAGGACACATTGATATTGACCTTTTTGCTCTGGCTTTTAAATCATGACTTACTATGTTGCCTAGCAACTCAGTAGAGTTATTTCCAAACATAATATTAACTTGAAACAGATTAGAAATGGAAATTATCATAACCCGATTCAAAGGGGTTTCTACTGTTTCACATTTCTGGCAGCGATAACATGATAAGACAGATCATGTAATATAGACTACTTTATGTTTCTGATTTAATATAAAGAATAAAGCTAGCATTGAGGCACTTAAATCAACAGTAATAGAAATGTAGTCCCAAGAGAGAGCCTTGCAGTTAGCTTTTCTTACTCCTTCTTCTAAATAACTCTTCTCAAGAGGAAAAGCAAAAGGAAACCCTGAATTATGTATTTTTCTTTGAAAACCATTCACAGATGTATAAAGCATAGCCTTATTTTTTTTTGAGTAGTACAATGCCACAATCATCTTAATGACCTTTATTATTCTGCTTTTCAAAATTTAGGCAGTGCTTTGCAAAAGTATTGTTTAAGAAGAAGGAAAAGCTCTTAGCATCAAAAATGGGTTACAGAGAGACACATTAATTACTCCATCAATGGCATTCAGTGAAAACCTGTACCCTAGGCACTGGGCTGCAGTAATTACTAGTAAGTCAGGAAGAATTTGACAGAATGAGGAAATACATGAATGAAGAAATATATCAAATTTATCAATTCATGTTGTTAGTGATGTGAACACCTGTGGTGGAAAATTTGTGTGGAGACCTGTATTATTTCCAAGCATTTAATGACCTTTTCTTGCTATGTGAGTAAGTATTGACTCAATTATCACACTACGAAGAGGCTTCAGCTAACAGTGTGGGCCTTTGGCCATTGGCCATGGAGTCCAAAGAGGAAGGCAACTCTCGCTTCTTTCCTTTTGATGGAGCCTTCATCTTCTGCCAATCAGTGAAATGGCTCTTAGGGCAGTTTTGTGGTAAAGGACATTGGGAATGTGACACACACTAAGGCCTTTTCTCCTAGAACACTGATATAAATAAATGTAAGAGGAGTGGATGCATTAAATTGATTTGAAAATGGCACATTATGAACACATACCATGATATTTTACTCCATAAATAGGTACAGTTGTCACTTGTCAACTAAAAATAAAAAATACAGATACAAGCAGTATTTTATAATGTATTTCTGAGGTCTGCAGAACCTAATAAGCTCATGACTAACACTGGATACACAAACAGAAATCCTGATCCTGAAGAGCCTGTTCTTAATAATGGGATGTGGAGTGGGGAAGGAAGTTGGTCCAAATAGGGACTTAACAGATAGTGTGGCAAGCTAAAATATGTTCTGTGGGGCTGGGGAGATAGCACAGCGGCCTAAGTGCCTGCCTGGCAGGCACAAGGACCTGAGTTCTTTCCCCAGTACTGCATGCTGCGCTGGCCCCAGAAACCCTGGCGTGGTGGTGCCTGCTTGTAATCCCGGTGCTGGGAGGCTGAAAACACGAGGATCACTATGAGTCTGAGCTGCATGGTGCGACCTTGTACTAAATAAAGAAATAAAAGATTTTTAAAAATTAAAAAAAATCTAT
>NW_004524580.1:7749584-7764303 GCF_000260255.1 Octodon degus
GAATTTATATTAATCAAGTGATTCTCTTTTGGACCTTTCAGAGTACTGATGATTCGGACATATCAGTCATTGCCCAGAACAAGAAATGCTTTGACAATGATATTGTTTGTTCTAAAACTGTTTTGATTTCAGTTGGCAGCACTGAAATTTACCTGAATGACACTCCTTACAAGAAGGTTAGTGAACTTTTTTGTAAGATCACTTTAAATTGTCCTAAGGTAACTGAAAATATAGTGGAAATCATTTGCCTATTTCTCTAGTAAATGGTTACAAGATTTAGATTTTATTTGGTCATTTTCTTTGACTTGAGAACACCATCCATGGCTTATTTATTCTGATTATGCCCCACTTCCTCATATTCCAAAATCTTCCAGCTTTTCTCCACTCCACTGTCACCATCCTGGCCCTCGCAGCTAACACCCGTTACATATGAGCCTTCAATAGTCTTCTGTCAGGACCTCCAGGTCTGGTCTCCTTTCCTCCGCTTTGTACATCCTCATACACTACAGCCAGGCAAGGTTTTCAAAAATAGAAATCTAACCTCTATTATTCCAGTGTATCAAAACTATCCTTCTATTGTTCTTATAAGGCCCTGCCGATCTGCTGTTGCTCCCTCTCCTACTTTGTTAACCTCTCATCTGTCTTCCTCAAGCCCATGTTGTAGAAGGCGGAGCTTCCATCAGGCGTTCACGTAGTCTAGGTGCCTTTACTCACTAGGTTTTCAGGCAGTGTCATTGCTTCCGCATGGAGCTATCTTTCCATTTAACTTACTCTTGTGTGATGTCTTCCCTCCTCCAGGAAGCTCCTCTTTGTGCTGTCAAGCACACTGTTAGATCACATGTCACATGTGTGTGTGTGTGTGGGGGGTTTGTCTTTACTAATTGATCATAAGTTATGTTAAAGGAAAAAATAAGTTTCATTCATCTACTCATTCATTCATAATGTCTGCTGTATATTAAGACTTGAGCTAAGTATTGAGGCTAAAATAGAAAAAAAAAACCCACATGCTTGCATTTACGGAACTTATGCTTAAGCAATGGTTAAATTCAAGTAAAGAAGCATATGCACTATCATATGGTACAGTGGGAGTCTACAAAGCCTAATCAAGACCTCCTGGAGAAAAGGTGATACAACCTTGTATGCTGATGCTAACTGCTAAAATTTAAACTGGGAAGTCGGTCAATATGGGGAGCGTTCTCATTCTATCACATGCTATCTATGTCGTTCTATTTAAGTTTACTTACCTTTTGTGAGTTTTTCCATATGTAAATTTGGGATGATTATAAAATCTGTATCTTAGTTTCATATGAGGATTGAAATGAATATGTGAAGTGATAGATTTTAAGTACAGTTTCTTCTTGTTTTTGAGCACTAAGAAGATCTGCTGTGGATGAAACAATAGGAACAGAATCTAGAGAGTGAGTAGGTGTCACATAGGTGAAGAGAGGGAGGAGGACTACAGTTCAGAGGACTGGTCACACTCAGAGGAGCAGAGCCAGAAGATCAAAAGCCACACTTGGCAATGGCAACTGGCTCACCTTGGTTGAAGTGTGGTATGTGGAGGAATGGATGAGGATATAGTGAGGAGAGTCAGGGACATCTGTCCCTCCTTGACTAGGAGGTGTGGAGTAGAGTAATGAACAAGGGTCTCGGATTCAGTCCATGAGGTCTTGAAAAGCATGCAACATTTGAGCTTTATTTCACAGGTAAGAAATCTGGGAGCTCTCGAGTACATAATCTGACAAATGGCCCCTGCAAATTAAAAGTGACCTCTTCGGTGGGCTCTTAGACTAGTGTCTCTAACATGTGCTTGGGGGCTTTTTCATTAAGATCATCTGGAGTATTTGCTGTAAGTGCAGACTTCTGTACACTGCCTCAGTAATTAGAATGACTCGGGTAGGAAACAAAACCGATACTTTTAGCAGTACTTTAAATTCTTCTGTGTATTAAAGTTGGAGAACATCCCCCGAGCTCATAGCCTGCATCTCAGGCAGAGACCAACAAGGAAGCAGTTAAGCTTTGGGCAAGTCTGAGTTTCTATAGCTACATTAAAATCTTGTGAAGTAATTAAACCCACTTGGCATAGCCATCGGCTAGATACTAATTTATAGGTGAAAGTTCTCTCTATGAATAAAGACGTTTAAAAAACCAGAAGGAAAATAGTAACTGCTCATAGAAAGATAATTTGACACATTTTTGAAGTGGTAATTACAACTTCCAATTTTCACCCATACGCAAGTGGTAATGAATTTCCTGAAGAATTAAATAAGAGTAAGAAAGTCATAAAAATAGTTTGACCCTAATAAATACACTGCTAATAGTTTTTGAACATCAAGAGTGAAAATAAGTACCATTTGTTATGACATATGGACTGCTCATTCATTTTTGTATAAATGTACAATCAAATATATGAGACATGAGTATTTATTAATTTATTTAATTCATATCTTAAGACTCTTGATTAGTCATCTTTTGAATTTATCTTTCCAGTATCACTAGAGTTTAAAGTGTTCTAATTCTCATATGAAGTAGAGGTCTCTATTTGGGACAATTTTTATAATACCTCACTCTTCTAAAAAGAAATATCTACTCATGTGAAAGTACTAATCTGGAAAGTAAGGATTGTAGCAACTGCTTTGGACCAAAAAGGATTGTTCTAGGAGTAAACTGCTCTAATGAAATGAAGCATTTTACCTTGAAAGGCAAAAAGAAAAAGATTTGTTTTCGTATCAAGCTAGCTGATATAAAATGAACCCTCAGGGGCAAGACAATAAAGTGACAAACCAAGGGGTCAACATAAAGGTTCAGACAAGGGCGCTGAAAATAATAAAGGTATGTTTTATTGGCAAAGAGTGACTGGTAGGCAACCCATGAATTATGGGGCCCCCCCGTGCAAAATGTGGGGCTTTTTGTTCAAAATAGAAATTCTCCTTTGTGTCTTGTTTCTCTGAGTTTGCCTTGATGTGGTTTTGTATTCGTCACTTAATGGTGACCCCTGGGCGTCGTTACCCCGAGGCAAGAGCTGCTCACCTCGCTGGGCCCGTGGCCTGTCAGCTGCTCCCTGACAGCAGGCAGCAAGGTCGTGCACCTGTCCTGGCTGTGCACTGTGGATGGAGGGCAGCAGAGCCCCTGGGTCGGGCAGGGAGGCGTGGCGCTGAGAGTGAGTCCTGAGAGGTGGCAGGACGTAGGGACCTTTAGGTTCAGTCTCCAGGGCTCCGGAACGCGGTCCTTATCCCACCTGACTTCACTCACACAACATAAGTTCAAAGATAAAAGGATCAGAATGTGAAGATGGCAACTACACATCGCTGAACCCCAAGTGCAGACCTCTCTCCTGTGTGTGCGTCTCTGCCGTGGCACTGGCCACGTGTCCACCATGTGGCCTAGGTGGGGACTGAAGGTTTTGCTAGGGCAACCAGGAAAGACCTCACTGAGGCGGAAGCATGGGGGTCAGAATTGGTGAGAAGGAGGCGAGATCGGGGAGCAAAGGGCCCGGCAGGAGGAAGAGCAAGAGCGTGCACGGGGCTTCAGTGGTGCAGGCTGAGTAAGCCCAAGCTAGGAATAAAAGGCCAGCGTGGGGAAGGCCAGGAGTCCCGGGAGGCGACGGGAGTGCGGGAGCTGTGGGGCTAGCTGCAGCCAGCTGGTCGGGGTGCTGCTGTCCGGGCAGCCTTGATGGCCTGGCCCGATGCAAAACGTTTATCTTTGTTAATTTTGACTTTGGGGAAAATTCAGGAGTCACGTGGTGTCGGATCTGGTGAGTAAGGACAGGCAGGGATGTTGCTACGAGCCAGAACTGCCACTGGAGGGCGCTGGCAGCAGCGTTCCGTGTGGGCCTGCCTACACCTTGGAGACCCAAGGAGAGGAGCTCCGGAAGGCCCCCGACGGTGGCACGGAGGGTGGGCTAAGTGTGGTCAAAGCGAGGGGTAGGACTGCGAGAGGCATTAGTGGCAATGCCTCTTTTATAGTAATCGATTTTTAAAAAATAAAGCATACGCTGTTTATTTTGATCTCACCCTTTGTAAGGTTATGCACAGTACATCTACTCTATAGTACTAATACTATACACCCAGTGTAAGTGCAGCCTTGGCCTAGGCTGCCTGGTACATGTGCCTAGGTTTATTTCAGTTCCTGTTTGAAGTGTTTATTTTACTGTATCATAGTATTCTCAAAACTATGGTTTTGTTATTCATTTGGGGAGAAATTATGAGTGAAGGATTTCCTATCTCCTTCCCACTTTTATTCTGCTTCTGGATAAATTAGTTTTACTTACTTTGACACAGTTTGTTTCTCTGGTAATTATGCGAGTTAATTGTAAGGCCGTTTTCACAGTAATCATACTTAGGGTATAGCCCGTGTTTATAGTAATACTATATATTTTCACTTTAAGCTAAGGCTATTCTAAATTAATCTTCCAATGTACTTTGTGTCTAATTTCTCCCTGGTCTAACCCTTTCTAGTATATATACACTAAATAATGCACATTAATATATAATTAATATTAGTCACTAAATTAATATTAGCTTCTTAAAATATATATTAATTTATTTTAAATATGCATGCTCTGTCACTTTTCTGTTCAACAGACTCTCATTATCCACATTTTCATCAACTGACAGTTGCTCTGCTATGAGTAACGTGGTTGCACAGGTCTTAGGCTGTGCTTCATCAGGCAACCCGTGTTTTCGCCCTGTAGATCTCTTCTTAGCCCTGAAGAAATCTTGGCTAATCCTGTGCCCAGGCCTTGAAGACCTTCCTTCTGTTTGGGGTGACAACGTCTCTATTTTCATTCCTTCCTACGCCTGACATTGTAGTAATCAGTTCATGATCCTCCTCCTGCAGAAAGCCTTGTGAGTCCTTTTGACCCCAGTTCCTCTCTTCTGCCTCTTTCCTTGTGTCTGTCCCTTTCTCTCTCTCCAGCATGCATACACACAAAGACATGCAGCGTGTGGCAACACGTCTATGCCAATGTTGTTTTCAGTTCTCAAACTCTCTGGCAGTGGAATTTTTCACTGGATTGGGAAGACGATGTCTCCTACAAGATTTAATAATTCTGTTTCTCAATAAACATTTGATAACAGCAATAGGCTTTTTACATGCTGTTATAAACTTCTCAGAGACATAAGAAAGACAAGATTTCTCTTTTGTAAGCAACAGCATATATTTTTAATCCTCCATCATACCTATGTATTATTAGTGTACAATTTCCATCTGCAGGCTGGTCGTTAGTGTCACATGGGGCCATTCCAGAATGCAGGAAATACATAGCCCAGCAACAGTTATGGTACACAGAGATCGGCCGATGTTAATTTAGTTGATTTTATGCAGCTTGTTTAGAGAACATAATATTCATTGTGTTTTCTTTTATCTTTTGGAAGAAACGATCAGGTTTTTTTCTGGAAGATAATCCTACGTACCAGCTTTGGAAGGCTGGTTACTACATAGTCGTGTACTTCCCTGAGGAAGATATCACTGTTCTTTGGGATACGAAGACAACCATCCACATTAAAGTGGGGCCCCAGTGGAAGGTATGTCTGCCTAAGCCCTGAAGGATGCAAGAAAAGTGACACGAGAGTTGGCTTTTGTTGTTTGGTGAACATAGAATGATAGATGTTGTGCTTTACAAAGCAGGTTATCTTTTCAGAATTACTAATCATACTCTTGTGGAGAAAAGCATTATCAACTAGAGTCAACTAAAATCCAGGGCTTACGTTCAGTTCTTCTTTACTTTAACAGTACTTTTTCCCCAAAACTTAGTTAGGTCAGCACTTTTCTCCTCTCTTTTTAGCTCAGTTATGTGATTTGTGCATAAAGCTATTAGGTTCTTCTGCAAGCTATTTTGCTGTGTATCCAGTATTATTTTTATAATTTTACACAAAGCAACAATTGTAATAAGACATTTAAAAATGACTCTTATGGTTCCTTGGATTTTGACAAATGCATGAAATTTTAGTTCATCACTGTAGCTCCGCATTTTGCTTGTATCACTTACTTATTGTTAAATTTTACTTCATCCTAAACCCCAGGCAAACAGTGATGTATTTTCTATTATAGCTCTATTTTTTTTTTTCAGATATAGAAATGTTCAGTAGGTAATCTTTGCAGCCCTGGCTTCTTTACTTGGTAAAATAAATTTCAGATTCTTCAACATTGTTGTATGAATTAGTAGCTTGTTTATTTTTAAAAAAACAATACTGAGCAGTATTTTGTTGTGGGATGTTCCAGAGCCATCTGTCCATTCATGATGAAGACCCAATTTAAGTTGTTTAAAAATTTTGGTGATTTGTATTTCATATTGTTGACTAAGTAATTCTGTTAAATATATTTTTGTTAAATATTATCTATAATTTATTCAAGATGTTTATAATTTGATGAAATACTTTAGGTTTATATTGAAAGTGTTTAAGCATTGTTATAGCTAAAAATCTAGTTTATCTGAACTTGAAATTGAGATCCGAGGATGTAACCTAGATCAAATTAGAGAAAAACAGAAAGGACAGGCTCATAAACATTTTAAGTACATTTAAAACTATCTAAAATGCTATAAATTTAAGATAGGATAAATGGGGTAAAGCCCTCATATCTGCTCCTAGTTTGCTGGGATCTTTCATATCTTTGATGAATCTGAGACATTCTTTGAGTATTGGTAACCTCCTTCAGTTTATGTTCTGTCTGTATCCCCTGTACTGCTGCCTCAGCTTTGGCATGACCACTGGCGGAAGTGGTAACCATCTTGGGACAATTGTAGTTTCTCAGAACAGAGGCCTCATGGGAATAAGTGCCCACTGCAGCTGTACTCTTAGGGCTGTCGTCTGCTTTGCTGAAGAAGCGAGCAGCCGACCGCAACACTTGTGAGAGGCTGTATTCACCTTAGGTATTGAGGAGACGGAACTCAAGGAGTTAAAATTCAAGGTTATAAGGGGTAGTTGGATTACTTTTGGAAGATCATCCCTTTCTGCAGGTCCTCCTCCATCCTTGAAGAGTAAAGACCTTCTTCAGAGTATTTTGAGAAAATCCAGTGGGCATTGCAGATATAGTTCATTTGTGTGGCCTTTACAATCGACATTTCACAACCCATAACAACTTAAATTTTATTTATTATTGCAACATTTATAGAATCTTAAATATATCATTCAGCGGGCCTTTCATCAAAAAGGTTTTTGTGTATAAATTATATATGTATATATGTGTTTTCACATATGGCAATGCACAATTATATTTTCCAACTTACTTATGTTACTAGTAATATAAATGTTGAGATGCTGATAAGTGTTGGTGGATAAGATTTGGGGCTGGTAAAATATTTTTGAGAATTTGCAGTAATTACAATATAATGAAATAAGTATAAAAAATCCACTTTTCCCAATGCATTTATTTTTGGAATGACTGCTATGGAAGTTCTTATATGTATATTTTAAATATTTCAAGTTTATAGTGAATATCATTCATTCAATGTTTAATACAAAACATTTCATGATATTTTTACTTTAGAACAAACTTTCAGGATTGTGTGGAAACTTTGACAAATGTACTTCAAATGATATGACCACATCTAATAATCTAGAAGTACGGAATGCTCAAGTCTTTGGAGATAGCTGGGCATTAGGACAGGTAAGTTGAATATATGTATTTTATTCTTATTCTTATTCTTATTTTTATTATCTTTAATGTATTTGGTACAGGGTCTCACTACGCAGATCAGACTCATAGTAGTCATCCTGTTTTAACCTCCCCAGTGCTGGGATTACAGGTGTGGACTACCACGCCCATGCTTGGGGCAGGGCCACTGCGGCCTGTGGTACCAGGGATCAAACTCTGGTCTTTGCATTTGCCTAATTAGTTGCTTAGACCACTGAGCTACCTCCATGGCCGCTGTACTTCAGAATTAAACAAAAACATGTAGTTTTTTTTATAAAGATTTTTTTTTAACTTGAATTTTTATTCTTCGAAGAAAATTTATTTAGACAGGTATCTTAGTGTTTTCATAGTGATTCATGGGTGATCAGCTTTCATATTTACCTTCTCATACAATTCTTGTGACAACCTTAGGATGCAATAGGTGCCTCCAAATTAGAGATGCAGAAATTGGGTCTCAGTGAAGCTAAGTGAGCTGTCTAATGCAAACTCCAGGAATAGACAGTAGCAGAGGAAACATTCACACCCACATCTCTCTCATGTCTTCCCATGCATAGCAAAGTGCCTCGTCAATGTATCTGCCTTTCTAAGGATCAGGTAATTTTTGCCACCTCAAATGGCAAATGCACGAAGGCAGAATTTCTTAACGTGTGTCTTGTAGAACATCACTGGTATTAGCAGTGTTTCAGAGAAATAAATGCTGTGTGTGGAGTATGAGTATAATCAGCTATGCGTGGGAGCAGTTGAACAAGTTTTTAGACAGCTTGCTTTTTTGAAGGATTTCTTGAGATGTAAAATTATAATGGGGGGATGTGGGTGAAGAATTTTCTGAAATTATTGCACATAGCCTGTTTTTTATTTATAGAGTCTCATTATTTGTGTTCTATGGAAGACATTTTGAAAACACTGTACTAAGAAAACAGACTAAAATTGGAAATTGATCCTAGTCTTGTCTGGTAGTTTGTTCTTTTTTGTTTTGTGTTAGTCTGTTGCTCTTCTTAATTGATAAAAATGCTTGAAGCCACCGTGTCCTGATTGGTTGCCGTTTGGAGAATACAAATAAAGCACAGTGTCCTCTCAAGAAGGTTAGAATCTAAGCTGATAAATGAAGCAGGAAAGCAGAAAGCACCCAGGGAGATGGTGCTTTGGTAGAAACATACACACCAGTGGACATCACTGTGGCCCAAGATCAGCTCCTGAAGGGCTCTGGCTGAAGTTATAGGAAAGAAGACAGCGGGAAATGGGGAGGAGCTGGCTAGCAGCTGCAGCTCGGCTAGAGAGGGTGTTAGCCTTAAAATGAATTTCAAGTTCAGGGTGGTTGTGTGTGGGGTTTGAGGTGGAAGGTGGCTGGGGCCGGGCAGAGAGCTCAGCTGCATAAGCACCTGCCTGGTAAGCATGAGGCTCTGAGTGTGCAAAAAAAAAAAAAGCAGGTGGCTGGAATGCAGAACATAGCTCTCTAAGGCAGTAATGGGGCAGGAGTGGGACAATGGCATAACAATGGTGTGCAGTTTAAGATATATTTAGAGAAGATAGTGCTGGATATATAGGTGGAAATGTCCAGTTTTGAAATGCAGGAATGAGACCTGGAGTGGAAGTAGGGATTTAGCAGTTCCTAGTGTACTGAAATTGTGGAAGTTAGGATGAGAATAGAGGTCTAAGGATTAAGTCTCGCAAGAAAGGGAGAAGGAAGCTGGGCAGAGCAGTCCACGCAGCACAGCAGCAGGGATGCATGCAGAAAGTGGTGTCACAAACACCAAAGAAGGAGAGAACGAATAAGCAGGAGGAAAAGCCGCAGAAGGCCAAGCAGGATGTGCACTGACAAGGTCCCTTTATATTGAATAATGAAGAGGTCACTTATGATCTTCTGCTGGGCAGGTTCACAGACATGGAGTAGAGGACAGGCACAGAGGCCAGTTGCTGAGTCTGTCTTTATAAACAAGAGTGTAGACAGTTCCTCAGATAGCAGTCTATGAGAAAAATGTAACTGTAAAAATTAAAGAATTTTATGCTCACAGACATTGTCTTGTATAACCTTGTATTCATGAAAAACTAAAAATTATTGTATCTCCATTCTACCTCTTTCATCACTGTGATTTTAATATTCTGTGTAGCTGTTTTACAGAGATAATGTATGCTGTTAGCCTACAGCCTATATGGGTAACAGCAGGTGCTGTAGGGAAAGCCTGTCTAAAAGAATGAGCATGTATTAGATGTCACTGTCGTGGGTGAAGCGAGATAGGAAACTTTGATCCTAAGCTGAGAATTCACTCCTTGATAGATTTTCTCCTTTCAATTTTTTCCAACAGTGTGAAGAACCAAGTGAAATAATGAGACCGTGCGAGGCACAGCAAAACAAATTTCCTTATGCCAAAAAAGAGTGTTCCATTTTGTACAGTGATGTTTTCGCTCCTTGTCGCAATGTGGTAAATGCCTACGTTTCTAAACTCTCAAATTTAAAAGTGTATTTCTCTGTCTATATTATGATTAAGACAAAGTAGATTCACTGTCCAGTGGCTTTTCATGTGTACTGCCTAACCACTGCTAGGAGAATCCATTTGCTAGTGTTTTTCTGTGGAAATGTTGCTAAGTGTGTATTCCTCCTCACACTAGCTCATTCAGCAACATTCATCTCTGCATAGTTGTTATAATCTGTTCTGTTTTCTGACATGTTGTTTAGAGATGGCATTTTCTGATAAATCCTTTTGTGTCTCCTGAGAATATTGCCAAATGAGTGTCTTTTCCATCCAAAGTATAGTTTAACTGGTAGCACATTTAAAATTATTTTATTTATATATTTTATGTATTAGTATGGAGTCTACAGGGTTTCACTAGGTAGAACGGACTCATAGTGATTTTCCTGTGTTCAGCCTTCCAAGCACTGGGATTACAGACTTTGTGCTACCACGCCCAGTCTCAATCTCTGTCTCAGTGTGCCCTGGGTGTGGGGCCGGCACAGCATGCCAGGGATCGAATCCTGGCTGCTGCATGCTGCCTAAGCAGGCGCTTTAGTCTGCTGAGCTATCTGGCCAGCCCTCAAATTATTTTAGAAGTACATGTTTAAAATGAGTTTGGAAGTACATTCTGGAATGTAATTTATCCAGAAATTTAATTTTCTAAGATCCTTCCCTACACAACAATTTTTTTTTTCAAATTGGTAGGACAGTTTCAATAATTAACACAGTGCATACATTTTTCCTAGTGGTTAATTGCTGTACAAGATGCAGACATGATATCCTATTTACAAACACTATTAGAACAAATCCCTCTATTCATTAAGAGAATCACACAACAATTTTAAGTCTCGCTATAAGTTTTAAAACATTTAATATATTTGCAAAAATCAAGCAACACTCCGGCTGCATGCAAAGACATGCTAGTTATCTCAAGGAAATTCAGTTTTGTGAGTTTTGAGTTGTGAGTGAGGTTGGCTACCTTTTCCTCAGAATACAAGTTTTACTTGAAAGAACAAAATCCAGACAAATGTGGTTATTCAGACAAGAGTATTTGAAAATCAGTAAAATAAATCTGTGGTTTGAAGAAAAACATCTGATAGTACTTGTCGTCTGATACAGTTTGAACTTGCAATTGAGAAATAAAATTTTTCAAAACCTGGATTCACCACTATGAACTTCAAAGTGTAATTCTTGACTTCTTTTCTGATAGCGTAGATAGGGATGTCACCAAATGTGGCCTGTGGCTACTGTGTGTGATCAAACAGCTCAACATTCATGGAATCCACATAAGTTAGTGCATTTTTGAAATGACCACTGCATGATGGTACAGAAGTAGTCAGGAATAAAGGGTCTCTTCAGTGTAAATTAAACCTGAGGATTTTAGTATAGCAAAGTACAAAGTTAACTGATATGATTTCAAATTTCACACTGTACCTACCTTTATGAAAGCAATAAATTTGTAGTTTTGAGATATATTATAATTATGTGTAATAAATTTAAACACTTGTTCCTTTCCAAGTATTATATACATACTTCAACTGAAACTCAGGTCTTGCCCCAAAATCCAAACACTATGACAAACTGAATAAAAAACAAATTTGAGACCCATCTGCGTGGCATTAAGTCAGACACTAAGGACATTTGCAAAAATGTAAAAGGTTAGACTATTTTCACTAATTTATTTTTGTTTTACTAACTATATTTGCTTCATTTTACCATGTTATTTAAGTTAACGTTTGTGTCTATTATTATTTTTAAATGTCTGAGTTTAATCTCTAATGTGATAAAACAAACTGCAATGGAAATTTTTTTTTTCCACAGCTATGTCTTGGAAAGGCAACTAGATCCTAGAATATAGAAAGAACACAATAAATTAAGCCCTCAAAAATGAATCACTCAATTAAAAAATAAGCAACTAAAACAAACATACTCTTCTCAGAGTGGCCATTGCTGGCCATTATAGAAAGGCAAATGAAAAGAACAGTGAGCTTCCATCCCACTCTAGTAAGAATGGCCATCATCAAGAAATGCAATGACAACAAATGCTAGTGAGGCTACGTGGAAAGCAGAGCCCTCTTACTTGGTTGGCGGTAAGCTACTGCAATCAGGGGGCTGGTGAGATAGCTCAGTGGTCTAAAGCGCCTGCTTAGGCAAGCACAGGGACCACAGTGCCATCCCTGGCACCACATGCTGCCAGCCCTGCCTCCAGGGCAAGCTGAGCCAGTCACAGAATCCGGGTGTGGTGGCACACACCTGCAATCCCAGCACTGGGGAGGCTGAAAATAGGAAGATCACTATGAGTCAAAGCTGCATAGTGAGACCGCGAAACAACCAAACCATTAAAAAAAAAAAAAAAAAAAAAAAAAAACAAAAATAAAAAAAAAAAAACCAAACAAACAAACCAGAAACAACTACAATCGTTATGAAAATCAGTATGGAGATTCCTCAAAAAACCCAAAAGTAGAAATTTCATTCAAGTTCCGCTTCTATCTCCTTGAAAGATCTAAAGGTGTTGTATTGTAGTGTTTCACACATATACATATTTTCTGCAGCACAATTTGTGATTGCTAAATCTAAAAAGTGACTTATATGTCCATCGACAGATGAATAGATTAAAATGTGATATTTATACACAATGAAGTACTTTTGTGCCATAAAGAAGGATAAATTAGAGTCAGTTGAGGGAAAATGGATGCATTTTGAGACTGTAAAGTAAAATAAATTAGATACACAAGCTTAAGTGTCCCATGGTTTCCCCTATATGAAAATTCTAACTATTACTAATGGCTAAAGTAAAAAAAATAGCTGATCAAGAGGAGGGCAAGGGATCTTTTGCAAATTGGAAGAGAACCAAGAGGGAGAGGGAGGTGGAAGGGAGAGGTGGGAAAAGGGGATGAGAAGGAACTGAGGGGTCACGTACCTGCACCAACTCCCCATGAGAAATGCCGTCATTAGGTACTACAAGCTTGTAGTGATAAAGAAAGGAAAACTTAAAAAGGAAAAGAAAAACTCCCCTAAACAAAAACTCCTTAGAGAGGCTGGAGGTATAGCTCAGTGGCATAGTACCGGCCTGACAAACACAAGGTCCCGAGTTCAATTCCCTGTACCAACCAATCAGCAAACCACAATAAAACAAAAACTCCTTGGAAATCTTGATAACATTTAAGAGGGTGAAGGGTGTTAGAGACAAAAGGTTTGCGGTCTTCTCTGTTAGAGACAGGGGAGTGGAAAGCAGAGTGCTGTGTGGAGAGAGGGTTGCTATTAAGACTTGCCACTGTTCTTAAAGGCCTTGCCTGCTCGCCAAGAAATCCTGCGCCCACGCTGGAGTTCTGCAATGCAGAGCCTGTTAGGTCTTCTCCTAGCTGTCCCTTGAAAAGCAAATAAAAGCATATGAAGTGGCCTATAAATAAAATACAAAGTAATGACAGCAAACCCTGCTTCTTTCATAACACTTTTCAATGGTATATTAAATTTTGTCAGCAATTTCACAAGTCCAATTTAAATAAAGTAACGAAGTAGATGTGTGAAATTTTAAAGAAATTGCTATTGTCATTTAGAATGTTGCCTAAAAGAACCCTAAAATACCATGTAAAGCCCAATGGGCGGGGGATGGGGGGTGGGGAGGAGGGAAGAGGATGGTGAGACAGCTCAGCGAACCGTTTAGGGAAGCTCAGGCAAGCCCAGGCTCCGTGATTCCATCCCCAGTGCCACATGCTGCGCCAGCCCCGCGCCCAGGGCAGCCTGAACCGGCCGCAGAGTCCAGGCGTGGTGGCGCATGCCTACAATCCCAGCGCTGGGGAGGCTGAAAACAGGAGGATCACTACGAGTCCCAGCTGCGCCTGTGTAGTAGGACTCTGTCACGACCAAGCACATTAAAAAACCAAAGAAGTACAATTGAAGCAGAACATGCCCATCTTTCAGGGCTATGAGAATGTGCCAAAAATGAAATAACAAGCCTCCAAATACATGAATGTTGTATCACATGTCGACATTATATTTGCTACTCTTATTACATGTTTTGCTAGTTCTTTTATGTGGCATTCGTTTAAGGATTCCTTTTCCTTTCTGCAATACAGCGATGTAAGACAATGAGAACGCTGTAGGTGCCCAATTTGAGCCGATGACACCAATTTTAAACACAAACAGATTCCTTTGGAAAGTCGAGTTTCCATGCTGCTCAGCTGAAATGACCTCGTATTTTATTTCTCTTTCAGATTGATGTTACTTCTTTTGCCAAAAATTGCCACGAAGATACGTGCAACTGTAATCTTGGTGGGGACTGTGAGTGTTTGTGCACCAGCATAGCGGCCTACGCCTACACGTGTTGTCAGGAAGGCGTCGCCATTCACTGGCGATCAGCCACGCACTGTGGTGAGTATCCTGCCTAGAGCGCCAGCGGGCGGTACCTTCCTAAAGTGTTTCTACCATTTTATTTTTATTTATTTATTTTTTTCCTTTCTTTAAAAAATTTTTTTCCCATAATTTTGAGAAATAATTAGCAATGAGACAGTTTTGAATCAAATTGGTAGGACAGTTCCACTAATTAACACATTGCATACTGTTTTCCTAGTGTTTATTTGTTGTACAAGATGCAGACATGATATCCTATTTACAAACACTATTAGAACAAATCC
>NW_004524580.1:7765276-7766406 GCF_000260255.1 Octodon degus
ATATAAATGAAGGACCTTTTTGTAGTGGAAAAAATATGTATCTGTATATACAAAATAGGATATATATAGAGATATTTTCTCTTAGTTCAATGAGAATAAAGACTTGTACTAGTAGTGTTTAGACAAGATATCATGTCTGCATCTGGTACTATGAATAACTACTACAAAGACAACAATATGCAATGTATTAATTATTGCAACTGTCTTACTATCCTGTTTTGTAACTATCTCAGTGCTATTTCTTTCTCAATAAAATTAATTTAAAAAATAAGAGTAGAACAAAGGAGAAATGGTAAGGAATAGGTGGTGGGCTTTGTGGAGTTAGGAAGGGGATCTTGGGCAGAGGGAGGGTGAAGGGGAAGTCCAAACTATGAGACGTGTTGTGTATGAATGTCAGGGCCTCAAGAGGAGTGAAGTTAGCCTGTGCTACAAACATATACTTATTATAAAACATAGAAAGGAGATCTGTATCAGATGCTTTATCATAGGATTAACTGCATGCAACACATTAAGATAGAAATCAGTACACTTTATGTTCTTTTGATAATGAGAATTGGTAGTGTTTCAAAAGGAAAAAATTTA
This sequence comes from Octodon degus, assembly GCF_000260255.1. NCBI lineage: Eukaryota > Metazoa > Chordata > Mammalia > Rodentia > Octodontidae > Octodon > Octodon degus. The sequence goes on from NW_004524580.1 coordinate 7,765,859, forward strand.
TGGTGATTGCTCTATTGTGTCCAACTGCTATCCCTGAAGTGTTTGAAATGTAAGTCATCCTGTGTGCTATCCCCAGAGAAATAATTTGACTCCAAAATTCTTGTGCTTGTAAGATTTTTCTGTTCTGGTAATAAGATTCATTTTTTTTTTAAGATTCATATTTTTTAATTGAACATTTAGATTTGACCCTAAATATTTTATTTATGTCTGTAGGTGGGTAGTCCTCTGAACAACAGATTACAATTTGGACGCTTTCTGTTGATATTTCTAAATTGTGATTATAATTGCATACTTTTAAGATAATTTTATGAAATTTAATTAATTGTGACATCTCACCTTAAAGAATTCCTCTTGCTCAGAGGAGGTTGCTAAATAATACACTACTCTGTTCTTTCACGTGTTTGTCAATAAAAATCTTATATGTATTCAAATAAGTGTTAAGCTTGTTATATAGCTTAATATGTATTCTTTTTCCCTTTTAGCTCTTGATTGTGAATTTTACAATGAAGGTATGTGATATTTTACTGAGGGATGACAGTGTAATATTC
>NW_004524580.1:7767026-7785675 GCF_000260255.1 Octodon degus
GACCTTATGCCAAGTATAATAAGCCAGGCAAGGAGACTGATATCAGATAAGCTTATTTAATTGTGTAATCTAAAGTAGTCAAATTAGAAGTAAGGAGTGACGTTGTGGCTGGGGGCGGGGAGGTAAAGGAAGGAGAGATATTGGTCGAAGAACACAAAGCTTCAGTGAAGTAGTAGGAATAAATTCTGACAGCTCCTGTGCAGTACTGTTCCTAGAGGTAAAATTTTATGCTGTGGAAATCCAAAGAACAAAATACAGTTGTTATGGTAATACAAGGAATTAATTTTGCCATCAGTATAGGAAAAATAAGTATATAACATCAAAATAAAACCTATACTAATATAATGATGAAAATCTAGTTTCTCTAAGCAACCAGAATGGCCATGAACTCAGAAAATATGCTTCCTAAAACTAAGACATAGTAGAGAAACGACAAAATTACACTTCAGTAAAAATACCTGAGGAGGGCCGGTCAGGTAGCTCAGCAGACTAAAGTGCCTGCTTAGGCAGGAGCAGTAACTGGGGTTCAATGCCCGGGGCACCCTGCTGATCCCTTCTCCCAGGGTGGGCTGAAACATTGATTGAAACTGGGCTTGGTGGCCTGTGCCTGTAATCGCAGCGCTTGGGAGGCTGAAAACAGGAGGATCACTGTGAGTCCAATCTGTATAATGAGACCCTGCAGACCCTGTACTAAAATACAAAAAAGCAAACAAACAAAAAAACCACCACAAAACAAAACCCCCCAAAACAAAAGATAGCAGATTAAGAGTCTGAGTTATGTCAACTTTATTCAGTGATGAAGGCATAACCACCAAAACCTAGTTCAGATGAGTAAAATGACAAAGGAAATTGTACGTTGTCAAAGTATCAGGACAAGCTCTGGGTTCAGGGAGATGGATGGGTACATTAAAGTAATAGTTCTAGGAAATCTGGAACAAGCAGTCCATGTCCATGGCATAGAGACATCTATCAGCTATAAAAAGGCTGAGAGGAATTAAAAAGAAAATGATCATTTTAGCTTTTGGTTGTTTGTGTTACATTTTATAGAAGTTGATGAGTAAAATTTAACATTAAAAAATAACATGGAAAGAAAAATTAACCTAAAATGTGTCTTGTTCAACATTCTAAACAGACAGACAGACAGATACATGGGGTTGGGGGAGAAAGCCAGGCAGAGAGAGAGAGAAAGAGAGAGAGAGAGAGAGAGAGAGAGAGAGAGAGAGAGAGAGAGAGAGAGAGAGGAGAAGAGAAGAGGGAGACAGACAGACACTCGGTGAGAAAAAGACAGAGAGACACAGAGATAGAGACAGAGACAGAGAGGGAGGGAGGGGAAAGAAGGAGGGAGAGAGGGAGAGAGAAAGGGAGAGAAAGAAGGAGAGATTCTATATTAGTTCTTTGAATCCTATTATTAAAATGCAACTATGACTAATAAAAGTAACAACAGTAATAATATTTTTTCTACCATGTTACTTTTCTTTTATCATGTTATTGAAACTTCAACATATTATTTTATTTTGTCATCAGCACTTTTCAGAAGGGGAAATTGAAGCAGAGAGAGAGAAAATAACGTTGCTCAAGTCGTTTAGCCCAAATGTGCTCACCTGGCCCTCACAGATAATCTGACTGTGGAGCCAGGGACCTTGCTGTCTGCGCCACCCGACTGAGGGCGTAGTTAGCGCGTCCTGGCGTAGGGATGACCACCAGGCACTGTTATCCCGTGGTTTACATAATGCACACAGACATTGATTTGGGAAAGTCCTGTAAAATTTTCCTCAGTTAAACATTCGTAATTCATGCAGCTCTGCTGTGAAAATCTCCATCTGTGCCTTTATAGTTTCTGGCATTCCCTCTGCGGATCACTGGACCCAGCGCAGGATTTTCTGTACGTGCTGGGGCCTTGCCTCGGACTACTTGGTACATTCCGCCTTCTGTCAAGTCTGCTGCACTTCTCGTGATGGTTCTACGGCATACTGTGCTGCACGATGCTTTAACAGTTCTTCTAGCTCCATTTATAATGCTGTAACAATAACATCAGAGTGCGAACGCAGGGCATTTTGCCTGCCAGAGACACTGGTAGGCTCCATGCAGTGGCTTCTTTATACATGTACAGCTGAAATCTCTCATTTTCTTCTTTTAGAGAGTGATATTATTTAAAGAAAACTCAGAAATAAACAGTCATAATTCCACAGCAAGAAAAAATTTTAAATGGAAGGACAATCGGAGCCTCCCATTGAGATCACTTCAATAGATCCTAGCAAAGCATTCTGAATAATAGCTTCACGTCTACTGCTATGGCACATATTTAAAATGCAAAGGTCTTATGGTTATTGTTGTTATAAGTGAGCAAAGAATTTGCTATCCTGCCAAAAACTGTTGTGCAATTTTTAAAGTTTAGTGTGAATTTATTAGACAAGATATGCTTATTTCTGTGTTTAAAGAAAAATCACTGGCAGAAATGATTGCTTTAAGTAGACAGTGAAATGATACTATTCTCCACAGAAAATTAATGATAAGCTCAATGCTGAGGAAAATAATCTAGAAGCAGTATATCAACTAACAAGGAGTAGCGTGAAATCATCCTGCTTTTGTTCAAGTGAACTTCTCAGTAATAACTTCAGATTGCTATAGTGAGGGCTGTGTGTAGTAAGGGCAAGAAAGATTTTTCTCAGATGCCCAACTCTTTTTTTCTTGTGTTGGATATCTTTGTAAATTCTTTATCCCTTAAGTTGCTGTCATCTATATGTCTTCTTCATTTGGTACTGTAACTCACTATATTTTATGTATTGGTCCATGTATTTGGGCATCATTTTCATACTTAGGCAAATGTGCATATTCATAAGTTGAAAATGTTTGCATCTTGGGTGTTTATGCCACTTTACCCCATCCTTCCAAAATAATTAGCCCTTAGATGGTGAAGACATTTGACATATATTTCTTCAATTCTTGTACACTGTACTTTTCGGTTCCAGGGTTTGAACTCAGGACCTTGCACTTTCCAGGCAGGTGCCTAAGCCAATGAGCTATCTCCCCAGCTCTTGTGCACTTTGGTTCATAGAGTAACATCATGTAGATTATCCATTTGTAGCAGAGATGGCAGATCCAGGGATGCCAGCCTCATAAAGAAATTCTTCATTGTTTCCTCTTAGCTCCAACTTGGGGCGACAGGAGACGTTTTCAAATCTTTATCTCTATGCAGAATATACCTATCCTCAATGAAGCACTTCTTGTCATTGTATATGGGTGTCCCCAGCTGTTGGTTGGGGACAAGGATGTAAGTGGAAGGATCACTGGACCATAAGTTACTTTCTGAGTCCCTCCCCTTTCTCTTGGTCCTCATGGTGGACATTTTGATCCACAAGCTCTTTCTACCTGGAAGACTTTTTGTCCCTCCAACGCAGTTGTTTGCTCTTTATTTCAGGTCTGGTCTTCTGTCCTGAAAGGAAAAAAATCATTGCTTTCATATTGGTTGAATCTTTTCACCTCTCTCTTTGAGGGGAGTTTTTGAAGGTGAAATCGTGTTTGAGATAAAAGTAAGAGAACTGAGAAAGTGAAATAGACTGAGTACAATATTAATCTTTTATGATATGACCTATTACCTATATATTAACATTTAATATAACCCGCAATACAAAACATATACATTTATGCATAGTACACAGCTGATAATTATGTACCAATATTGATGATTCAGAAGAACGTCACAGTTTTATAATAGTCATATGAAGAACATCAAACAACACAGAAATAGAATTGAAGTCAAATGGATTTCATCATAAAATGTGATGTATAAAATTGAATACTAATGAACTAATTTTTCATTTATATACACTTTATAAGATGAAGTTTGCAGAAAATTACTCTGAATTTCAGGTGTGGTTCTAGACTAATTTGTATTTTAGTTTATTTATTTGGTCCAGGGACTCACTACACAGCTTGGATTCATAGTGATCATCCGATCTCAGCCTCCCCATTGCTGGGATTACAGGCGTGCGCCATGATGCCTGGTTATGGGGGCTGGCTTGGTGCAGGGCCAACCCAGCATGCAGTACTAGGGATCAAAGCCAGGTCCTTATGCTTGCCAGGCAGGCGCTTAGACCGCTGAGCTATCCCCCGGCCCCTAGACGAAATCATTTTAACTATAGTAAATATTTGCCCCTTATGAGAAGGTATTTCAGTGCATGAGAAATAAGAATGCAAGCCACAAGACCTTTAATTTCTCAGTTGAGATGCATTACATTTATCTTTTTTACAGGTATAGTTTATTGGTGAAATTTAATAATTCCCTGAACAACAAATGTTATGTCAATAATTTTTTTTATGCAATGAAATTAAGAAGGCATGTTTTACAAAGGATTTTTATTATACCTGGTCACAGATACAGTTAAATCTCTTATTTTTATTGAGTCTGGATTAGAATCTTGGAATGTTAGGGCTACAGAGTTCCATGATAAACTTCTTACAGCTGAAAAACAACGTCTAGAGAGCTTTAGTTCATCTCTTCAGGCCTTCTTTACATCGATATGAACATATGTATACATATCCACGCACACATACATTTTATATATACATGATATATGTTGTATATTCCAAATTACATATTGTAAACATGTCTGCTATATTTTAAGTTATATTGTTTTTGAAAGTTTATTAATGATACATTTTAATTGTATAATATTTTTTAGAGTAATCATTGCTATTAAAATGTATTTCATTGAAATAATAGGTTGCAAGAGTTTTATGAAGGTTGATAGCTAAAAGTTCTGTGATAACTTATAATTCTCTTATTTGTTCTTAACTAGGACTTGGAAAAGGGCCATATATCCTGGTGGGTTATGGGCCGGGTGGCCTTGTTTTGGGAGCTAATATGACCAGTCGAAGCATTTTCTCTTCACTGAGAAGTGGTACGCATGGAAGCTTAGTTTTTAGCTTTATGATCACTCCGGGTCTTTTCAAAGAGAAGACATCATGTAAGTATGATTGAAAAATGTAGTTTTTTAACTGCAGTTTTTCATTATTCTTTCAGCAAATATTAAAGGGAACTCTCACATGTTTATTATGTTTCTGACATTGTTCTGAGTTCCATAAAGGACACAAAATACACCATGAATACATGAAACAGCTATCTCTTTTGTGTGTAAAATCATTTATTTATCTTTGGGCATATTTATGTTAGAACTGTAATTGCTTGAGATTTTGGTGTTAAACAAAGGGTGAATTAAACAAAGGGTGCACCCGGAGTTAATCACAGACCTTAATTGGACAATCCACAAAGTCCTAACGGTTAGAGGATTTTAATGATAGACTGAAGTGAAAGGAAACAAAATGATTTGATATCAAGAAAGTGAAATAGGAAGGCTGTGTATCTGAGGCTGGCAATGCCTGGGTCTATTATCCTTCGGAGACTGTGGGGTGTCTTTGCCGGGCCCACCGACACATTCTCAGCGTCGGAACACGGTGCTTTCTGTACTGGTCTGCACAAGCACACCCGTATTACCTGGCACCTGCTGTGCCTGATGGCAGCCTTGTCGTATAATCAGGAGAGGCCAGACCACATCGCTACACTGTAGTCTGCTTCCAGCCTTCCATAGCATTTGTTTAAACTTAGGAAACGTTTCCTGAATGAATGAAACTGAGTTAACTTTCATTTATTCTTAGAACTATCCACTTTTCTAGTTAGAATAGATCGCTTCTTTCCTATAGAAAAGAAATCTCTCCTAAAAGTATCTATTATTGTGTGAATTTTTAATTTAATTGGCTAGATACTTTTTGTTTAAAATTTTCTTTAGTTCTTCTTAGCATTTCCAGTGATTGACAAGGAATTTACAAGTGATAGGACACAGTAAATGACTTTGGAATCCCAGTTTTCAAATTATTATTCATAATAATTAGTGTTTGTAGCAGTTTGTGATTATTGTTTGTAACCTCATATTGGAAAAATCCAAGTAATTTTTGTTCCAGAAACCAACCTGTCTCAGTTACTCTTCTTTTGTTGCTGGGACAAATACCCAACACTCAAAATGAAGGAAGGAAAGTCTTATTTATCTCAGTTAGTGGAGGTTTCAGGCCATACTCAGCTGGCTCCAAGGCAGAGCAGCACATGGCAGAGGGCAGCCTTTCATGGTGGCAGCAAAGAGCAGAGAACAAAGGGAGTGGCAGCAGCTCAGGCAGCTAGGTAGCCTCTCTCCCCTCCTTACATTGTAATGCAGACCTTTCCTGGGCAGGAGCAGCATCCACACCCACAATAATGAATCATAGACTCCAGGAGCACCCCCACCAACTGCATGAGGAGGGGACAACTAGACAAAAACCATAACACAACCTGATATCTCAATTAAAGGGCCTTTATATTCAATAATGCACTTTAGAAAGATAAGGCGATATTTTAAAGCACACAAAAGAAAAAAATTGATATTCTCCATATCATTGCAAAGCATAATTGCTCATTAGCCATTTCATTATCTTTGGGAAATAGATAATATTGAATAAATAATCTTTTCTGAATGTAGCAAAATTTTTGCAACAACAATGGCTTACTAAGAGCCCAGTGATATTGAAGTGCAGTTAGTCACAAGCCTAAATGGATCTATTGCTTTATTTTCTCATTCTTTTCGATCATCCAATTAAGCTGTTTGTAGATTTTGTGCGCTTGAAGATATTACAGCTTACAAAGCAGACATATGTTAAAGTAATCATTCCATTCCTTGTATGAAACTCTACATCGTGGGGTCCTCCTTGATATTTGATTTTTCCTCTAAGGACAGATTAGATTATTTTAAACATAGAGCTAACCAAAGCCTGGTGATTATGGGGATGTTGAGATCCACGTTCTTTAAAGTGCACTGCTTCCTTTGAGAAGCCTTATTGCTCATTTCGGGAACCTCTGAGGTTTGTATAAAGCATGTAAGGCAATTGTGCATTTTATAATGGGGTGTGGGGAGCTGTGGTCTCCTGAAAGTGCAAGGACTTGTCAAAACTCTGCTTTATGTTTTATAGCGCTGGCACTTGTTTCCCTGGAATCTGCGGAGAGGCCAAACTACTTTCTCTATGTCCGTGACAATGACACTCTTAGCTTGAAACTGTGGGAGGCAAATTCGGCCTTTCAGCAGAGAGCGACATTCTTCCACCATCAGAGCCTCTGGATTCCTGGTTACAGTGCATTTGAATTATATAGCAAGAAAGGCTTTTTCATCGTACTCACAGATTCTACTGTCAAAGCATCAAAATATGATGATTCTGAAGAATTCAGACAGTTGAGCAGTTTCAGCATAGAAGGTATGTTTCCTGCAATCTCCAAACAGAGAACAAACTGGAAACATTATGAAAATATTTTTTAGTTTCTACTATTTTTACTGTACATAAGCAGATAGAGTTAGGACTTTCTGTAAATTTCTTTACCTCTACTCCTTCATTTATTCATGTGTAGACTAGGACAAATAATAACTACTTTATTCTGCTTATAATATTACGTGAAAGTAAATCACTTTGAACACTGAATAACTTGGGTTATAATTATTATCTCAGTTACTATCACCAGTACTAGACTCAGAATCTAGCTGTGACTTCTAGTGTTTATATCTACTTTTTCTTTCCTAGAAGATAACTTCTTAATAATCTAATTCCTTGTGATAAGGACAATATGTTTATCTCTGGTTTTTCAAATTCAAGATTGTCTCATTTTACTGATGTCAGCAAAATTTCCCTAGTTCAGCAGAAGCCTGATTTTATTTCTTGAGAGACTTTGAATTTTAGAGTTATTGAATTTCCCGATATTCACAAAACTGTTCTTACTTTTTAATGCAATTTTTAAGTTATCTACTTCTACCAACTAAGAGCTTGATTTCTGCCATCAATCTCCAAAATTGCTTTATCTTAACTGTCCCTAGTAAAGCAGTTTAGGAGCTCCAATCATTAGCCTTTGCTACTGTGAATAAATGTCTATAAACTCTTTAAGAAATCACTGGATTTTATGAAACTTGAACCGAGCTTCAAAATTTGCCTATTGAGTAGAATTCTTCTATTCAGACGTTCTAAGTCAGGCAGGAATTTTGCTAAAACCTTGCTGATAGAGTTCTGTGAGGATTCTTACTCTGGCAAGGGATTTGAAGGAGGAGGAGGAAGAGGAGGAGGAGGAGGAGGATTAGGGAGTCCTAATACTTCTAAAACTGGCATACTTAAATCTAATCTAATGAGACATAATAAACCAGTCAGACAAAGCAACTTTGCAAGGATCAACAGAAGTCTAGCGATCCTTGGTGAGCCAAACCCCCAGCCTGGGAAACCTGCCCCAGGCAGATGGAGTCTTGTGTGTCCTTGTCCCACATTGCACTTTAATGAAGAGCAGTCCTCTATGGGTTTTCTACTCCAGATGCCACTTGAGTTGTGGAGAACAGCTTTTCAAGACATCCTCTCTGGGAGGAAGGCAGAGCCTGGTCTGTTCCAGAAAGTTCTTTCTTATCTAAAGATTACATTCTCCGGACACTCTGCCATTATCCTAAGAACTAACTGTGAGTAGGAGGGGGAAGTTAGGTCAGCTAAGGACCCCGGGGAACTGCCTTCCTGGGTAATGCTCTTGAGAGGAGTCACTGATTTCACCTCTACAGAATTACATGGTGTGGTTGTGGAAATTTGACTATAATTTACTTAAAATTGAACTTTTTTTTTGGGCAGAACTGGAGATTGAACTCAGGCCCTTGCACTTGCCAGGCAAGCACTTATTCTACTGAGCTGTCTCCCTGGCCCTCAAAATTGAACTTTACAAGCCTCTATTTCTTTACTCAGAAGCAGCTATTTCTTTTTTTACACAAAAGTCTGAGGTAGTAGATGAGACCTCATAGCCCTACTTGTGATTCAAATTGCCTGGGTGGCATCACTAGAACCTCAGACACTGATTTTTATGGGCTTTTCGAACCAAAAATTCTAGGATTCTACTTTATTTAGAACCAATTCTTTCTCAAGACCCATGAGCCTACTAACTCTAGTGTAGCGACCTCTCCAATCTTTAGATGAATTGGTTGTTCCCAGAAGGTCTTATTTTTCCTTATAATTTTGAATTGAGGGGCTTGGGAGAGAGCTTAGTGGCCTAAGAGCCTGCTTGGCAAGGTCAGGTATCCAGGTTAGATCCCTGGTACCACATGCTATGCTGACCATGCCCTGGATTGGGTGTGGTGGCGCACCCCTGCAATCCCAGTGCTGGGGAGGCTGAGAAAGGAGAGTCTGAGCTGCATAGCGAGACCCTGCAGCAAATACATAAATTAAAAAAATTGGAATTGAACTCTGTATACGTTAGTTTAAGAAACATATTTGTTCTGAAGTTTTCCATTTCAGACTTCTCTTGTCTCAGATAATTTTGAACTACTACAGAAGGACTTTTCTATGATGTGGAAAGGTCAGCGCTTTAGCAGAGTTATCAGGAGAAGTCTTCAATTAAGAAAGATTTTAGAGCTGCAAGCAAGCATTCTTCAAGTCCACTTGTTTATTCTTTTGTATTCAAACAATACATATAGTCTACAAGTTCTGTGAGAAGAACAATCATGCAACATTTTCTCTTGATTTATAGTTTTTAAGCTTGCCGGGTCTTGCCATTTGCTTAGTTGTTTGAAGTCAGTAAATTGTTTGGCTGCTTTAATTCTCAATTCCTTTATTTTTGGATTGGAAATAATACCCACTCAAGTGAGTTGTAGAAAGATAATATACAACAATAGGTGAAAGATTATCTTGCAAAAAATACAGTTCCAAATATGAGTTTGATACTATTATAATATGAAGATTAGTGAAAACTTATTAAACATAGGGAAAGAAGATTTAAATTTTTCCTTCTCCTCTTCTAATCCCTTATATCTGAAATCCTTAAAAGATAGATTTATGCTTACATATTAAACCTGATCAAGAAATGTTTTAGTCACCAAGCAATTACAACATTTTTATTCCATAGTTTTGTCTTTTCCATAGTATCATGGTGAAGGAGAGCCCAATGCTAAATGTATATATCATAAATTATTGGATTTCAAGTTCTACATTGAAAATGTACAAAATCTAAACTTTATTCTTCCCCCAGAAATCCAGGCTCCGGTGCCCTACAGGCGGATGTGTGAGTGGAAATATGAACCTTGTGCCACTCCTTGTTTTAAAACCTGCAGCGACCCTGAAGCACTAGCGTGTAAATTTCTTCCACCGTACGTAACCATTCCCAATAGATGAGCTCGCTCCAGGACCGACATTATGTTCTCAGTGAATTTTGTGTCGTATTTAAAAGCAGCCATTCACAAGAAAGATTTGTGTTTGGTGTCCAGTCTTGTATTTCATTTTCATCAGAACATAGTTGCTGAGGCTCGCGTGTGTGTAAGAGAACAGGCATTGCTCCTTGCTGTAGAGATGCAAAGCTGCACATGCTAAAGTGCTTGCTCTCCCGAAGCCTGCATGTTTTGGGGTGTGCACTGGTCAACTTCCCCCTTCCTGGGGTGCCATAACCAATATCTACAGCTTAAAGGAGAAGAGGTAGCTCAGGGCTTTCAAAGACTCCATCCACGGCAGAAACCAGGCAGAAGCACTGTGGCGCAGCGAAGCTGCCTGGTTAGCTCATGGTATGTGGGAAGCGGAGCTTTGGGGGAAAGGTGCCAGAGAAGAGGGGCTAGGGAGCAGATGCGACCGCAAGGTTACGCTTCGGTCACCCACACAGACATATCCTGAAGTATGCTTTACTACTCCCTCAGGCAGCTTCCAGGCCACTCAGTTGATAAATTTAACCATCACAGCACTGAAGCAGAAAATAAAAAAATAATAATATGTAATTCAACCTATTGTTAGATGAGATATGTATATGGGGAAAATTAAAAGAGATAGAGAAAATAAGCAGATTTTTCTCTTATTCTCTCTCTTTCCTCTCTCTCTCTCTCTCTCTCTCTCTCTCTCTCTCTCTCTCTGTATTATGTATGTTAGTGTGTGTTTGCTAGCCAAGAATGGTGGTCAGGGAAGAACTTACTGACAAGGTGAGGCCTAGTCAGAGATCTAAAAGAAGTGAAGCACAGCTGCTTATGTGGATATTTGGGAGGTATCTTTTGACCTGAGAACAGTGCAAATGTCCTGGGGTGGGAATGTGTTTCATGTGTTTTGGGGCTAGCAAGCAGGTCATTTGATGGAGCAAAATGAATTGGGAGAAGTAGGACATGAAATAAGAGAATGCTAGTGATGGGCCCATCAGATAAGGTCGTGTAGCCCTCTGTAAGGACTTTCTTTTGCTTTGAGTAAGGTGGGAAGTCAAGATATGGTTTGGATAAACAATATCTAAAAATAGATGATACTATTTTTAGAGTTTACTTTGGTTTTTGTATTGAAGATGAACCATAGGGGGAAGGCAGAGCTGGTCAGTTGCATGGACAACAGGAGAAGGAGTTGACAAGCCCTGAAGGAGTGAGAAGTGATCAGATCCTGGGTGGCTTTTGCTCTTAGGGCCAGAGGTGTGCTGATGGACGAAATGGGCACAGAGAGAATGGAGAGCTAAGGACTCTTGTCCCTAATTCCTGTGAGGAGAGGGTCACTCATGATTTCATAAGCTATGCTGCACCTAGGGCTCTGAGTGGGTCTCAGATGCTGAACTGGGCTTTAGCATCCTCTGTGCCCCTCCTCCAAGCTCCCAACAATTGCCATCTGTGATTTACATGATTTCAGTTTCTCGCTCAAAGTAAGTGCTGAAAATAAAAAAAAAAAATCTAATGAAAATGAGAAATCTATTGAAAATTGTCATATGCCAAGTATCATATAATAAAGTGCATATATAGTTACTTTTATTATACATCCATTATAAGTACAATTCTATATTTGAGACAGTATATTTATTGATTAGAGGTGGCGATTATCAGCTGTATGGTAAAATAAAGAGGAAACATACATGACTAACATCTTAAAGAAAGGAGTTAGTGGTTTTGGAAATATTTTAAGAAGACTGCTGTGGTTTTCATTAGCATAAATAACAAAAATGATTGAGTTGCATAAAAATTGATTGTGTTTTTAATTTAATGATACCTCATTGGCTGCGGTCTTTTTAGCGGTCTTTTTTGTTTTCTTCTATTTTGTAAAGTTTAGAGTAGATTAAGGTTATGTACTTGTTAAAATTGTCCAAAAGTTCATTTTCTGAAACAAGCAATTTAACATATAGGTCAAATGTTTTAAAAATTCATTGTGCAAGAGGTATCCAAGAGGTGGTTAAGTGAGTTTTCTGAGACTTCATTCAGTAAGAGAAAAGAGCTTTTCTTGGTTAGCATTGCCTAATTTGCTTTCCTGAACAGTGCCCCCTGGTGGCAAGGCTGACCCCAGTGTTAGTTGTATTCTGAGTAGAAACAGGCCTTCCTTGAGCATTTTCCTCCAAAGTTTTCATTAACAGATAAGCAATTGGAAATGTTCTTAGAATACTAAAATATACTAGAACTTGATAAAGTATTGGAGAGGCAGACACAAAAGTGAACTCATTTTTATAACTATATTTGCATTAATTCTCTGGAGAATGTATATAATATAGTAATTAGATTTGGTTTTACATGAAGGATTACATTTACTTCCTTTAAATTAGGATCAGAGTCTAAGCTTTATTTGGGCAGGAAAATATATAGCCTCAGTTGGACCTCATTCCTTTAGAAGATGGTTTCTCCTGTTTTTAGCCCATAATTCCCAAGCCCATGCCTTTTGAAATTTGAGACCATCACCTGCTTTCTGTGTACAGACCAGGAGAAGGCTTCTTACCAAGGCCCAACATTCTGGGACTTGAAACCATATTGGGCTTCATCCTGTACAAGCAACTGCTCCTAGGCCACCGCCACAAGTTGGGGTACACCCTAACACTCTTGAGGATCTCAGCCTCCCCCTCTCTGTTCTCAAGAAGAGCAGCCATGTTGAATAGAGAAGCAAAAGGCAATGAGACAACTATTATAGATTAAATTCTCAAACAATAATTTCTCTTCATTTCTTCCATTTTGTAGGTTATCTATTTCATGTGCTCCAAACATCAGTGTGTATTTTAAATTTTCTGTGTTCAAATTCTGACTTAATCTTAATGGTACCTCTTTATCATTCATTCTCTGTGATTTCATAAGTTGAAGTAAGATGCAGTGTCATGGTAGCAAATGTGATACTCCTAGATACTTAACCAACCAAGAGGTTGGACCAATTTTAGGAAAAATATATCATAGTTGTATATATTCAGTGAACATTTCTTTATTTCTATTTTATACTTTTTTTTTCCATGCAAAGGGTTGAAGGATGCTTGCCCTACTGCCCTAAGCATATGGTTCTTGATGAGACCACCTTCAAATGTGTCTATCCAGGAGACTGTAAGTGTGAATGTTGGTTAATTTACTGCACAAAGTAAGAGGCAGGGATTATTTCCTCATGGGAAATAAGTAGCTATAAGCAAAAATTTTAGACAGACAATAAACTCCAGGAATTTTCTTCAGTATTCCTTATGTAGGTTCTGTTGTTGTTCTCCATTATGCTTGAAATTATGTAAATCTTACATCACATATCCCCACCTTCTTTTTCCCTAAAACCTCTTCCTCATTGATGAACTAAAGTAAGGAAGTGTATTTTATTTTTTGTAGGTGTACCCGTGAGTCCCACAGAGCCAGAATTAATATCACCAGGTAAGCTGTTGTACCTGTGTTTTCCGATATTGTTACAATTTCAAACAGTAAAAATTAGCATATTGTAATTTATGTCTAGGCACACTGCTCACAGCTTCTCGTACTAGATTATCCAATGGTTAGAAAATTCAGCATGGATTTACAGTGATTCATTAAAGAAAATTGATGGGTTTAGTGCACCACATTTTCCACCTCTCTTTCAGTTAGTATAGACTTATAGGACATTCCTTATATGTTTGCCCAGAGTTAGGATTTGTCAAACCCACTCAAATTTTCACAAACATGGGGTTGGGTGTAATGAGATATAAGTGCAATCAAGGTTTCCTTTAGAGCCTCCAGTGCTATTTTTGTGCTTTGTCTCAGGCTCTGGAGGAGGTCTTCTGGCCTCCTAACCTGATCTCTCTCTCTGTCTGTCTCTCCCTCATTTCTCTCTGTCTCTGTCTCTGTCTCTGTTTCTGTCTCTGTGTCTGTTGTTGTCTCTGTCTCTCTCTCTGTTTCTCTTTGTGTCTGTGTCTGTCTGTCTGTCTGTCTGTCTGTCTGTCTGTCTGTCTCTCTCTCTCTCTCTCTCTCTCTCTCTAAACTTGCCTCAGGAAAGGATTTAATAAATCCACTCATAGTGGAGCTTGCTGAACTTAGTGTAATAGTAATCCTGTGATTATGATATTTTAAAAAGTTCTACCACAGACATATATGTTTGACAAAATTTAATTGAGTGACACCCAGCCTAAGCACCACCCATCTATACACTGGGGAATTTTGGGCATGGTGGACAAGTCACAGCTCTTACCCTTAAATGGAAGAGTCCACAGGCTTGTGCAATACAGTCAAGCCCTCCATACCTGTGGGTTCCACATCTGTGGATTCAACCCATGGCAGACTGAAAATAGTTTTGAAAATCACTGGATGAGTACTAAGCATATACATACATCTTATCTTGTAATTTCCCTTAAAGTACAATAGAAATTTTCATGACATTTAATTATAAATAATCTAGAAACGATTTCAAGTTTATGATTTATTTATTTATTTTGGTGGAACTGGGGATTGAACTCAGACCCTCGCACTTGCCAGGGAAGCACTCATTCCACTGAGCCATCTCCCTGGCCCGATTTCAAGTTTATGGAAGGATGTGAAAAAGTTACATGTGCAGAGGTGTCATTTTATAAAAGACTGCAGCATCCACAGATTTGGGTATGTGTGTGGGGTCTTGGATCTATCCACATTGAATACTGAGAAGTGACTATATTATAATCAGGGTGCATAGGAACAGCACACAGGAGGGGTACTGTATTTATTTTGGAGGTTTTCTCAAGGGTAGCAGAAGGTAGGAGTTGCACGGGGAGGAGGAGTAGGGATTAAGTTCTACATGGAAGGGACAGTGTTATAAAATACTAAGAATGGGAGAATATTTTGGATGAAGGAACTTAAAGAGTTCAGTGTACCTTAAGCATATGATATGTGGAAAACTGTGGCAATATAGAGTGGAAGAAATCATCACAGATCATATAAAGCTTCCATGGCAAGAGAATTTAAATTTTCTTCTGAAGAAAATGGGAAGTATTCAAGGGCCTAAGGAGTCCTGTGACATTTCCCAAATTATATTGTCACTTTGCTCTCATTCTTATGTAACACTTTTGAGTACTTATTATGTGCCGGGCATTGGATGAAGTAACTGGCATACATGTAACCTTTGGACGAACCAGTGGCAGAGGTTACTGGCCCTGTAGAGATGAGCAGCCGTTCTAGAGTTGTGTAGCATGTTTGGACAGGGCCCGAGATACTTTTTCCTTATATTTCATTTAATCTGTGGAGGAAATAAGTCTACGAAGTCCCAGTACACATTCTAACATCCTTGGTAGAGACAGTTAAATATTAAGCATTGCTGTCTAATTCGATCTAATAGTCTCAAAATCCATATATTTAACATGTCTAGTACTGTTTATCCAAAGCAGTACTGATTAACAATAATAAATGAATTCATCTAAGTTCCAGAATATAAGATCAGTACAGAAGCAGCATCTTTTGTGTTTCTATAAATAACAAACAATTTAGAATGAAGTAAAAACAATTCCATTTACAGGAGCACCTAGGAAGAATGAGGTGGTGACACATTTAGTGAAAGAAGCACAAGCTGAAGTACAGACTTGGGGTTACAGTGAAGGCTGAAAAACATGACTGAAGAGATGAAATGGATCAAAATAAAAGGGCTGAAATCCAGTGCTGATAGACTGGAAGAGTTCATACCATTAAGACAGTAACACTCTCAGATTTGCTTTACAAAGGCAACACAATCCTCATAAAAATCCCAGCTATTTCTTTGTAGGAATTGAAAAACTGTCCCTTGAGCCATATGAAGACACAAGGAAACAAGAGTAGTCAAGACAGTTTTGAAAAAGAAGCACCAAGTTAGAGGACTCACACTTCAAAACATACTACAAAGCTATCATTACCAAGATGTCTTTCCTGATACAATTATACATCCCTACAAGATTTTTAACCCTTTGAAGATTCTGTTGACACCACCTGGGCCCCCCCAAGTCCCTAGTATTTTCCACGACTTTTGGCTTCTATTGGCCAGAAATTTATATCATTTTCCTTTGCCTAAAAGCTTGTGATGAAAGAAATAGAAATATTTAAGTCTGTATTAAATGTCAGAGTCTCTGGATAATCTTTTTAGTATACCCTGAACTTCACTCCTAAGAGCAAAGAATGGGGATTTTTGTTGTACTTTACCTATTCTGCAAGTAAGAACTATAAAATAAGAATTAAAGTGAGGGTTATCCATAGAATTTATTTACTTAAAAAAGTGAAAGTTATCTGCTATGCTGAAATGCCCCTCCCCAAATTTCTATGTCTTGGTTTCTAGAATATAACCTTACATGACAAAGAAGTTTTGCAGACAAGAAGATGCTGATTGATTTCTGACTGGATCTTGAGATCTTATTCTGAATTCTCTGCATGGGCTCAAAGCAATGATGACATAGAGAGGATCAGTGACAATAGGATCAGACAGAGCAGAGGAGGGAGAGAGAGACAAAGATATTTTATTATGGTTTTGAAGATGAAGGAAGGAAATGTGAGCCAAGGAATTTGGGTAGACTGTACAAGTTGGAAGAGGCGAGAAAATGTATTTTCCTTAGATCTTGCAGCAGAAACACAGCTCTGCCTATAACCCTGATCTTGGGGCTTTTGCTCTGCAGAACTGTAAGATAATAAATTGGTGGAAGTTTGCTACAGTAGCAATAGGAATATAATACAGTATTTGAAATGGTACCAAAAATGGACAGTACAATTGTAGTTACAGAAAGTTTCAGCCACTTACCTTGTTTCATCGATAGTCCTTCAGACTGAATACTGTAGAAATCCCTCTAGTGCAGATAAAAAGCAGTAGAAGCTGCCTTAAAACATGTTTGCCAATCCTATCTTGCTTCCCTGTGGGTTGTTCTTATGTCACCTGCTGCAGTTGTCATGGGTTGAAAGCATCATCGCTTCTGTATGCAGTGACAAGTGCTGGAGAGGCACCAGCCCACTGCTTGTTTTGAAAATGAAACCAAATTTTTAACTCCTGAGAAATCTTTCATGACACTGGACATTTGCCCTGTCCAGACAATTGTCTTGCTACTTTCAGTGTGGTGAAAGTGTTAATAGAAAGGTTATTAAAAGGCAGGGCCATGGAAGGAGAACTCTTGAGTGAGAATTCTTGCTAAGACAACCTTCCATTAATTTAGAGGCTTTCTATATAAAATGACAATACTATTTCCCTTTCCCACAGGATCCATGCAGGGAGTAAATAATTGACCTACATAAAATTTCTTAGCACATTTTCTGTCACACATCATTTCTATACATAATATATAACATTCCATTAATGAGGGCTGCATCTTCATTTATTATAGGTCCAGAAATGATTACTCCATCAGAAGTCACTCTACTTGATGTAACTCCAACGACAGGTTTGGAATGTGAGGTATGAATGGGGAATAATTTCTTTTCAGGCATTGATCATTTGCTTGTAGCCTCTTTCCAAATTTCTGTGAACTTCTCTTGGTGTAATTACTAATCTATTTTCTTTGATGAAAGGTGGGATATGCATTATGTTTAAACAACTATATTTTCTTAACTGACAGGTAATTCTTATTAATTAACTTCTAGCCCCAATAAGAAAAAGGAAATTTAAATGAAACTCAAATCATGATTTTTAAAAATAATTTTATTGAGAAATAGCAATGAGACAATTTCAAAACCAATTACTAGCATAGTTTCACTAATACACTGCATAGTGTTGTCTTAGCAGTTATTCATTGTACAAGATGCAGACATGATATCCTGCCTACAACACTATTAGGACAAATTTCTCTATTCAATGATCCAAGAGAATGCAGTTGTGTATCTATCTTAATTATTTTGAACATACAGATACAAAATGGTCCTTCATTTGTATCCCCTTTTTTGTTTAGTTTTGTTAGAAAGTGGTATTCCACTGTCATTTAAATATTGTAGGTGCCTGAATTCAGCAAAATATTCCAATATAGTCCAGTAATCCATAATAGTAGTGGGCTTTCTGTAAGACTGGTGATGACAGAAGTTGTTGACTTGGCTGGGGGGATGGTTCAGTGGAATAAATGCTTGCCTGGCAAATGCCAGAGCCTGAGTTCAATACCCTATTCCACCAAAAAAAGAAAAAAAAAGTTGTTTACTTGAGCCTTTTACAGCTCAGCATATTAATATGGCTTTACCTCTATACTCCATTCCTACACTTCTCTGCTGGATGGTCAACATCAAGACAAAGCAAGACCTATATAACAAGTAATGTAACTTTTGTATCTGATAAGGTCAATCAAATACCCTCAGGATTTATCCTGAAGCCCTGTACCGCAGTTTGTAGATCCTTTATCAGTGTCAGCCATGTGGATGAGTCATGGCCATTGCTTGACCAATTAGCTCTCTGTGAAAGCCTGAGAGAGTGTTTTCTCTCCATGTGACTCTCCTTAGGCACACTCTACATCATTGATCACATTCTT
>NW_004524580.1:7785960-7787637 GCF_000260255.1 Octodon degus
TAATGAATTATGATAATCCAAAAACATAGTCTTGAGCCCCTAGAGCTAATAGCTTTATGCACTCACAACTTCTTCAAATATGCCACTCATCTGAAAAGTTAATTATTTATTCAGCCCATACTTATTTATCACCATTTCTGACCAAGCACTAGTCAGATGTCATGGATAGAACAAAAATAGGAAAAATATTCCTTTATGGAGCTTGTATTATATCGGCATTTCTGAAACTGGCAATAAACTATCCTAGGAAAGTGTTAGAATACACTGTTGGGCAGAAAAATGCAACTACTTTCGGTAAATTGGATGTAACATTTCAGATGGGACTTTGAGAGGATCCGAGGAAGTTTAGAGGCACAATGCAGAGAGGTCAAGGCCACTGTCCTGATCTGAGAAATAACAAGCACAAAATCCAGAGACCACACTGTGTCTCATACACTAAGACAACAACAGAGACCATTATGTAAGGGAGGAGGAAAATGGTAAGGAATAAGGCAGTTGGCGTGAGGCCTTGTGGTCACTTACAAAGCCTAGGATCTTTATTCTCAGCCCCCCAGGAAGAGATACTGTGCTTTCTGGCCAAGGGGCTGCATTATCTGATTTGCTCCAGGATCATTTTGACTGCTGTTACCAGTAGGGTGTCAGGCAGTGACTGGAGGCTGTGATAAGAACGTGAGCAAGAAAGGACGGTGCCTTGGTCCAGGTGACAGCAGTGGAGTTGATAACAAGTGTCTGGGTCTCGATATGTTTGGAAGGCAGAGCCTACAAAATTTGGTGCTGAATTAGGTGTAGGTTGTGAGTGAAAGCAAGGAGTACAGGATTCAACACTTTGCTTTGAGCAACTGAAGGCTTGCATGAAACTTGCAGAAGTTTTGGTATTTAGGAAATATGTTGGTGAGGCGAGTGTGAGATCTTAGAAAAAGCCTGAAAAAAGTAGTTGAAAATTGGGCGGTGCTTACTTGTTTTCTTCTTTTATTAACAGCCTCTGCAATTTGATCCTGTTTATAACTGTAGCCAATACATATGCCTTAATATGGAATGGACGCTGTACAATTGGTCTCTGAATTGCCCAAAGGTCTTGGAAATTCCTGACTGTGGTTTCCGAGGAAGGCCTGTCCAAGTGAATACTGACATCTGCTGCCCTGAGTGGGAATGTCCTTGTAAGTTTGCTCTTCTTTTTATTCTCAAAATTATTTTATTTCAAACTAGGCTTAGAGTAGAAAAACATATGAATCTTACTTTAGGAAGTATGAGAATGAGATAAAAATTCATTTCCTGTATTTCTTATTAAGTGCTTTTTTAACATTTTAATTATTTAATTTCATAGTTTTAAAGATGCAAATGTGCTTCACAAAATGCTATTTTAGATAACCATTAATAATATTGGAAAATGAATATGCACCAGCAATATGTTTGGACAGGTGATTTTATCGAATTTTTACTTTTTGGAATTTGCCTTATTTGCAATTTTGATAAATTCTATTGCAAAAATATTTCTGAGTGTGTATTTTGTTGGCATTTATAGTTACATATTTCTTTTTTAAATAATTTTATTGAGAAACAAATAGTAATGAGACAGTTTCAAAACCGATTAGTAAGACAGTTTCAATAATAAATACATTGCATATTGTTGTCTTAGTGGTTATTCATTGATCAAGATGCAGACATGATATTTTGTCC
>NW_004524580.1:7788777-7799881 GCF_000260255.1 Octodon degus
GTTCACAGGTAACAGCATATATAGGTAGTCAGGGTGAGAATCCTACCAATTCACTGCTAGTTTCAAAACCCTGCTGATGTTTCTCAGGACCATTGCCTTAGTTTGCTCTTCTTGTGGAGTGACTAATTTTTCATCAGAGAGCTTATTATTTTTTTGAAGCTTCATCTCATTATACCTAAGTTGTTGCCTTGTTTTTGAGCTTTGTTCATTAATGTAAGACTTTAGTCCACAGTGCATGACCTTTTTAGCTGTTTCCTGTCAAACATAAATTTAGTGTAGAAGATTCTTTTAAAAAGACCAATTAGTACTAAAAATGCCAGTAGTTAATCAATGGACTAAATCCACTCTCCACCATTCTATCATAAATTTAATGTAGAAGATTCTTTTAAAAAGACCAATTAGTACTAAAAATGTCAGTAGTTAATCAATGGACTAAATCCACTCTCCACCATTCTATCTTAGGTCGGTGTTCCATGTTGTCAGAACTGAGCATTATTACATTTGATGGAAACAATGCTGCATTATATAGTATGGCTTCTTATATATTAGTAAGAATCCCTGGGGAAATTATAGTTGTTCATATTGAAAAATGTTCCGTGAATCAGGTAGGCCAAAATCTGTTTTTGTGAACATTTCTTCATAAATCTATAGTTGATATATATTATCACATCATGGCTTCTAAGACTATGTGTAAAGAGGTGCTCAAAAACTCACTGAGCTTGATTTGTTATTCAGACCAAGAAAGTTGAATGTAAATATGTTTAGAAACAAAGAATATTAATCCAAGTTACATTTAAAAAATCTATATAATGTGCTTCTTTTGAAAATGTTTCTTTATTTCTTCCAGAATGGAAACTCATTTAAAAAGCTAGTGAGTATTTGCAAATTCTTTAATAAATTCATTGTTTACCATATAATTATGTTCATCTCCATAAAGTTTTATTTTTTTTCATATTCAGGCTTCTTCTGGAAGGATTTCTGGACTTTGTTCTAAGAAGTTAAATGTGACAACATCTATACATAAAATACTTGTCAATAGATTAGAGAGAAAGGTAAGAACACAAAATTAAAAATCATCTTCATAAAGATGAAAAGAAGAAATTATATAGAACAAGTATTTTCTAAAATCAAGAAAATTGAGCATATAAGTACAGTTTCATTATTCTAGTGGCCAATCATTCTTTTAATGAAAAGTATAAAAATGTGTTTTTGTGCTACACTTTTATGTTTACTGTTGTGCCTGATGTTGAGAATATGTCTCCTCGGTAAGGCTAACTGTAAGGACCTCACTCAGCGTGCTGGTGCCCACTCAGATAAAGTGAGTGGCCACGCTTCTGCATACCAGAGCTGGTGCTTGTGTTCTGAGTGCAAGTGTAAATACTATGAAGAGGACAGTCCGTAATGTTGGAAAGAGCTGTACCCAAGACAACCAGGAGGGAGCCGCGCTAAGAGGACTGAGCGAAGACCTGGTTTTGAAGTGTTGGTATCATTAATTTTTTGGTGAATAAGTGATGAATTAACTAAGAAAAAGAATGAAGTATTTGATTCTGGTGTAAAATGCTGAAGAAAGTCAACACGTTGTTTAAAAATTTTTGACAGGAGCCATTTGGTTTTATAGGAAAATCTTCATCCCAAGGGAACGGAGGTTTACCAAACAGGAGTGAGTTGTGAGCTGGGTGCTCCACACAGATGCAAATGGTTTTCTCTAAAGTAAACAAAAAATGTGTCAAGATTGTACTTAAGCTGGCTGAGATGTTATATGCTTTATGGAAATAATTATTAGCCCAAGGTCCATAGACTCTAGCCTGGAGATAATAGTATTAAAATGATCCTAAGATATATATTGGATATCTATATATAATATACTATAAAGTTTTACATAAAATCTAAAAAATACGAATAAGGTACATTTTTGATATACATTTGTTATACTTTGATTTTGATGAAGTTGATGTATTAACAGGAAGTAGATGGTCAATATCCTTATTTCGAGCATTAGGGAAGACGGAATCATTTTTGTACTCAGATAAACTTGTCCTGGCCAATCACTAACCACATCTTCAATTAATAATTGATTATTTAAAATATTTATTGAGAATTTACATGATAAAACATAGGCTATGAGCTCAAGTAACTCTACCTGTGTTGGGGTTTGTATTAAGCACACCGATAGAATTTCAATCAGCGTGGTTATAGAGAGATCAAAGAAGTCTTTTTGGAGCAGTTAAGCATGAAGTAAATCATAGAGAATGAATAGACAGAGGAAAAAGGGGAAGTAATGATGTCTCAGCTTACGGCGACAGTATGAGCAAGATACAAAGATGAGAAATTGGGTGTTTGGTGAGATGTCATTTGAAAAATTTACAGCTGTTATAGCTCATGGCTCCATTCACGGCCGTGGTTAAAGCACTGTTTTTCAAAGTGTACTCCTTGACTGCCTCCGTTAACCTAGCTACGTGGACATAATACAAATACAATTGAGAGCCCAATCCAAACCAGGAAGTAGAATTGCTGGGAATCTTAATCTTTACCAAGTTTGACAGAAGATCATTATGATCATTGTTATAGTTAAGCAAACAATGATTTAGAAGATCATGGAAAGGAAACATCCTGAAAATAACTTCATTCTCTTAAATTCAGAGGTCATCACATAGTAAGGGAAACAGACCCAAAAGACTAAATAACAAAGAAGTTTGAAGAAAAACAAAATGCAGTGAAGTGAGAATATTGAATATAGCAAGTAACAACAAAATAAAAAAGCTTAAAATTATGAAAATCTGTAGGAACACTAGAAAAAATTAAACTTTATATTAAATCAGAAAAAGCAGGCTCTGTGGCCTAGTTTTAATAAGTGCATGTTAAGCAGTTTCCTAACTGTTTTGTTTGGGTCACTCTAGGTAGAAGTGGATTCTATTGTTGTGCCTTTGCCCTTTTCAAGTGAGGAACTGTCCATAGAGGATTCTGGTACGATGTACGTGATTACCACTCCAGCCGGATTAATCATAAAATGGGCTCATCTTACAGGCATCATGGACATTCACTTTAGCTTTCAATTTAATTTGTCTTCCCACACAGAAGGACTTTGTGGTGAGTGCTGATCTTCCAATCTCTATTTTCCTCTAATATTTTTCCCCTGCTTACAAATTGTTTTGTACCTTACTGGCCTGCTTTTTAGATTTGGGATGTGATACTAACTTTCTGCTCACCATGTGACTATGGAGGAAACTGATGGTATCCAATAAAAAACGAGGAAGTAAGAAGTAGTTTAATTTATGAAATGTGTGCTTAGCACTATTACTATCATGATCTTTAGTGTAGTATCAATGATGATAAAAACTTAAATCATCTTATTTATTTATAGATTAAAATAAGGGAAAGCTAAATAAGGGAAAGAATACAATGTTTGAATTGTTCCCATTTTGTTTTGAAGTATACAGCTCATACATATCTTTACGCCAGGTTTAATATTTTAGTATATTCCATAGACCTATGAAGAGTTATAAATGAAAGGAAACAAACTAGAAATATTTTTGTTTTACAACAAAATTTAAAAATAATTGCTCTGGTTTGTCCTGGAGAGTTGAACATAAGCTATATTTAACTGTCAGTGACACTTTCAGCTCTGTAATCTTGAAAGAACATCACTTGCCTCGCTTTTAAATAGGGACAGTAATACTAGCTTTCAGAATCATTACGCAATGCACATACTTGTAGCGATGGAATCACTATATTGAATCTCATTAACATAAATATTATTACATATTAAATAAGAATTTAAGAATTTCTTAGGATTAGATATGGAAGCTAATGTAAGACACTGACTATGTTACTTAATATATAGTCAAGAAATATTAGTTCATAAAATATATAATTATTTAAACCTCACTAAATATTAAATAAAAGTTCATACGTACTTTCTCATCTGACATTATGTTTGATGTTGAAATGTCCAAAATGAGGACAGCTAAGACTTTGCCCTCAGCAAGTATATGAAATCTTCACATTTTTCATTTTTTCACATTTTTTCTTTTATCATAAATAGTTAGTGGAAAATTATACTAAAAATGATTTGCATGTTTTTTTTTTTTTGCCTATTTAGAGTATGGTAAACAGCAAAAACTTCAATGGCTACTTAAAGTTATCCATGTGAAAATAATTGTTATTGCGTATGCATAAGAATATGCATAATAATTCAAGAGTTATTACTGGGTAATGCCTCTGGCTTTTGGAGTACAGGTTTTGCCCCATGGTATGGCTTCTGTTTGCTGTCTGTGGTTGATTTTTCTGGCCTACAGCATTTCCTTTTAGGGAGCCAAAGCCAGCTGATTTTAAGGTATGATTATCTGTTGACTAACCGAGGGCCACTGCCTAAACTCTACGACTTCCACAGCAGGAGCAGGGTGTCCACTCAAAGGAGCATCTGAGTTCTGTCAGGGCTGTTAGGGTGGCTGCTAGCTGAGAATGTTCTAGTGCGCAGAAGGGAGACTCCAGTGAATGTGGACCTGGAATGGGAAGCCTTTGCTGACATCTTATTTGATAAAGCACTGAAGTCTGCGGGGTGGCGGCTAGAGTTGCGATGAAAGCGCCTCTTCACAAAAAGAAATTCTCTTTGCCGACAAAAGTTTGGACTTTACAAAATTCATAGTTGATTTTCTGTATAATTATTATTTTTTAAAAATTGCATTCAGTGTCTTTTTTTTTTTTAACAAGGCTGAGCTATCTGCAGCAGGAATAATCTATTCAACCTGATGTAATTGCTTGAGGATTAATATGTGATACTTGATGACATTTTTAATACCTATACTTTATACGTATTAAATTGATTAATTCTTTTAATTTTTAATTCTTAGGAATTAAAAAATGATGTGTTAGTATAGTGTGTGATTCAGGCAAAATATACTCAGGTTTCTGGATCTATTTCTTTTTTAAATTGTTTAAAAAATATTTATCTATCTATCTATCTATCTATCTATCTATCTATCTATCTATCTATCTATCTGCTACAGGGTCTCACTATGCAGCTTGGATTTGTAGTGATACTCCTGTCTCAGCCTCAGTTCTGGGATTACAGGTGTGCACCACTACACCGGGGTTCTGGGCCCTGCATGGCATGCAGTACTGGGGTTCGAACCTGAGTTTTTCTGCTTGTCAAGCAGACGCATAAACTGCTGAGCTGTCCCCCAGCCCTGGATCACTTTCTTTGTGCTTCTCTTGATTTTATACTTAAAAAAACAAGGAGTAAGCTCATCCTCAGTGTGGCCTTCTTCAAGGAAGGTAGAGTGTGCAGCAGATCAAGACTTCGTAGCCATCAAGAGGGCTGCTCACCTAGCAAAAGGAAGTGGTCTGTGACCTAGAATCTCTAGTTCAGGTCCTAAGCCTGTCAATGGTGGGTTAAACGAATCTGTACATCTACATAACAGCTATGAGATGTTCAGTGCACACCTGAATTACCTATAACAGCTGCTAATTACAAGAGTGTAGGGACTCACTTTATACCAATCATGCCCTCACCAGGAGTGTTGGCATGACTAGGGCACAGGGCAGGCACAGTTCCTGAAACAGAGCTGTGGTTTAATGTTTTCAGATAGAGTTTTCCAGGAGCAAAGGAGAGATGGGAGCTGGGCATCCATTACTCAATGCAAACTACTTTGGAAAATATCTTACCATGCTTCAATAATGAATTCTTGGGTTAGAAGAGATGTTGGTAGTAATGGCACAGTGTGGGAGCAGAATTAATCTCCTTCATTGTAGTTTGCTATAATCTCTTCAAACATCTTTATGCTTTCTTTCTGATTTCTTTCTTTATTGGCTAAGAAAATCCTATACTAGGATAACAGAGTCAGACATAATACAGCAATAAACTAAAATGATCCATGAATTTGACACTCCATTTGGTAAGCAAGTCACTGAAAATCAATTAGTAAGGTGATTTAGTTGTGCTGATTATGTTGGGTATAAGTGAAAAAATTTCTCCTTTTCGATGTCTCATATTCTTTTTAGGAAGTTGTAATGAAGATCCGGATGATGACCTGAGGATGCAAAATGGCACGGTCATTACGAACATGGAGGACATAGGGTTGTTTATCGAGAGCTGGGAAATTGAGAAAACCTTTGAAGTCACAATGAGAAGGCCTGTTAGGAACTGTACTGAACATGATTGCAGTCGCTGCATTGAGTTGCTCAATAGAGAAGCCTTCGTTCCATGTCATAAGAAAGTGAGTCAAAAGCAACCCTAAATAAGAGCTGTCATGTTAGACATGTCGAGAATAAAAGCCAATTCTTGTTCTTGCCATGATATTTTTCTACTGAAAATAGTTTATCTACAAACCTCCTGTCAGTATGTTTCAAATTTCTCAATTGCTTACTGTTTATAGATTTTTCAGAGATAGAAATGATAATTACCTTTTTTCCTCCTGTGTTTGGTTGAAACCATAGCTATAGCTTTCAAAAATCCAATTTGTTTCTTCAAATAAAAGCCTCCGGGAGAAAGAAATCAATGGTACTTGGGAACTAAGTATAGAAGCCAAAGCTTGGAAGCCCCCATCATTCTCTTCTGACTCTGGCTTCTTAAGTGTGTACTTAGGAGAGTATCTGTCATACATTCAATATAATTGATTTTATTATTTTCTAATGTTTGTAGTTCAAATGATCAGTATGTATATAAGTAATATATATCATTTAAAAGTGGTCCAGTATTAGAAGTAAGGACAGGGGCCAGTGAGATAGCTCAGCAGTCAAGTGCCTGCTTTAGGCAAACTTAGACAAAGCGCAGTGGCTGTGGTTCGATTCTTGGCACCATGTGCTGCACCAGCCCCATCCCCAGGGCGGACTGAGCTGGCCACCAAATACAAAAGAAAAAAAAAAAAAGAAGTAAGGACAAACAGGATATCATAAATCATTTAACTGAAGGTTAGTGAGTACTTGGGGCATACGAGACCCTCTGTTAGGCTTCTGAGATATCCAAATAAGACCTTCCCTTTGACCTCAAGGAATCTAGATGTAAGAAACTCAGTAAACTGATATACTGTAGCACACAATAGAACGGTGCATAAGAGTCCAACTTTGGAAGAAATAGTTCACCAAGGCTAAAGGTTGAACTGTTTTAGAAGTAGAATGATTTTTCCAGAAGACAAGGCTGAGGAAGGGAGATATAAACAGAGAAAAAAATACTTGCAAGACAACATTTGGTGTAAAAGGCGATGCAAGAAAATATTGAAGCAATTCGTGGCCACATATTTGTGGCCTCCATAGAGAAGATGAAGGAGAGCGAGAGCACTCTCAAGTCAGGAAGGAGATCCCTGTGCTCACCTGTGCTAGCTGGAGGAGTGCAGCCTCCATTGACAGCCTGCCCTGCAAATTTCCTGAGGAAAACCTGGAGGAGCTTGAAGTCCTGAAGTGAAAGTGCTGTCCTATTTTTCTGCAGGTTCAGCTTACTTTGAGATTTGGGTGAAAATAACTTTTCACCATTAAAATGTTTAAAAATGCACACACATAAAAATAAGAAGCAAAATATATTTTAATGCTTTCTGTGATCATTCTAACCAATTTTTTAAAGTACCACAAATTTTGAATATTGGATATTTAACTGGGAACTCAGAAGGTTGACTCAATCAGGAAACTTTTCACCTTTGGTATTCGAAGCTCAGCAAGGCAGCACAAGGTACCACTTAGTTTGTGATGGAATCAGCTTTTTAGCTTAGAATTTTCCTGGTGAATTTGATGACAAAAGAAAAGAAGCCTGAAGTGTAGATCTATAGGAAGAATCGAACATTAGCACACATTTGTAATTATCTAATAACATATTCTAATAACTTGATCTGCTTCATAGATTAAAATAGTTTAATTGGGGGGAAGGTACTACCTGTGTTTTTATTTTTTATTTTTTTATGTATTTAGTACAGGGTCCATCGGGTCTCACTACACAGATCAGACTTGTAGTGATTCTTTCTGGTTTTTAGCCTCCCAAGTGCTGGGATCACAGGTGCGTGCCACCATGCCCAGTCTTAGTAGCTGTCTCAGCACTAAGATCCCCAGCCCCTGTGTCTGCCTAAGCAGGCACTAAATCCACTGAGCTATCTGGCTGGCCCTACCAGTGTTTTTATAGTTAGGATGGATAATTTTTCCACATAGGAAAACAGATAAGCATGTTGATTTGCTTGGCTTTTTAAGAAGGTAAACTAAATAAAAGGTATCTGGCTGTGACATTGAAACTGGGTCAAAACAACATCGTCTGGAAAACCACATTAAAATCTGTGCTTCTTTCATGGCACAGAGCACTGGGTGCTGCAGGATATCTATTTCGCTCATTCAGCCCTGGGAGATACACTTAGAAGGGTGGAGGGACTGGAAATGGTGCGCTTGATCTCCAGGGCAAGGCCTGGATAGGCATGGTCTGCAACAGAGAGGGGAGCACATTCCTCCACACGCACACACGTGAGGCAGACTTGATGAAGCCACCTGTCCTATAGGTAGACTTCTCGCCCCTCCTTACAGACAGGTACAGTGTAGGCCCTAGAGAAGCAGGTGCACTCCGATGAGAGCAGCTCCAAATTTTGCACCAAAATGTACATGAGTGGAGAGACAATTACGTTGTCTCTAGAGCAAAATGGAGCATAGCTGGTAGGAAGAAAGTGAGTCTAAGTTGAAGCATGCTGAATTATAACTTATGCAGCCAACAGGCAATATAAATGCAATTTTTGAGAAGAATTTATAAATTGGTTTAGTGGGTGATAGTGTACCATTAGAGAATGCTTTGGAAGCTTTCTGTTTTATCTATAATAGGTTGGACTGTTACTCATTGTATAGAAGGGACAGTTGTAGCCCAAAACATATCAGACATGGATTTTTGCTGGGCCTGACATACTCTGCTTTTTTTTTTTCTTGTTCTTTTTACTTTTTATATTTTTAATCGATTTTAAAGTGAATATGATTGTAATTGATAAGACCTTAGAAATGGTATACATTTAGAAGAACAAGATGAAAGATATTCAACCACTGATTTGTATTGACGTTGCTGTCGTTGATGTAGTTGCTCAGCTTACATATAATTATATATATAGAGTTAGTCAAAGTGAAAATTTTAAACATTAATTGCCATTTTCAAAGGATGGATCAAATTAGTGGTACAAATATCTCAGCTATCCTGTATATATATTTGCATGATTTTCCCCCTTCCTCTTTTTTATCTTTTCTCCTTTCCCTCATCTTTGCTGTTATTTTTTATGTTCAGTTTCTTTCTGCTTTACTCTATTTATTATACCTTTCAGATTTTATTTATTCTTCCAGGGTCTTATATTAGGGACACAATACAATATTTAAACATGTGGGTCTGATTTATTTCACTTCTGCTTCTTTTCTATCTTTATTGAATGACTTATATAATTTAGTACAGGTAATAGTTATAGATAAATAACTATTAGTTATCTATAGATACAATATAAATTCAGAGATGTTATCTAGTGTATGGACTTTTGAAAATCTGAGGTCTAAGAGGAACTATAAGGAATATTAACTTGTTCCTCTTTGATTTTCCAAATATTGTAGTTTAAGGTCTTTAAAAAATTAAAACGTCAGCCAGGTATGGTGGCACATGCTTGTAATCCCAACCCTGGAGACTCTGAAGCAGGAGGATCACCTTGAGTTTAAAGTCAGCCTGGGCTACATACATAGTGAGTTAAAGCGTAGTTTGAAATACATAATGAGACCCAGTCTCAAACAAAAAAACTCCGCAAAATTAATAAAATAAAACAACATAAGTTACCCGACTTAGTTATGTCTTAGTTAACTGAGACAAAATGTATCTTTAGGTTTCCCCACAGGACTTTTGTGAAAAGATGTGGATCAACTACACCTATTTCTGGAA
Source organism: Octodon degus (assembly GCF_000260255.1). Classification (NCBI taxonomy): domain Eukaryota; kingdom Metazoa; phylum Chordata; class Mammalia; order Rodentia; family Octodontidae; genus Octodon; species Octodon degus. The sequence continues at coordinate 7,798,640 of NW_004524580.1, forward strand.
GTATGAGTGTGATGCGCTTTCTGCATATGTGGCCTTGTGCAGCAAGTTTGACATCTGTATCCAGTGGAGGACTCCCGATTACTGCTGTGAGTAACTAGCAACTAAATGGTAATTTCCAACCATTAAATTTACTCATTTATCCTCTTTATTTTCAATCACAAAATACTTTATTGAGCATAAAATGTGCACAAAAATAATATGTCACAAACACAGGGTACATCACCTAACTTGCGAAGTAAAAGTTACAGAGTTCCTGTGTGCCTTTTGCCTATCCCTGTCCCCCATTCCTCTTCACCAAGCTAATAATTATTCAAGAACAGCTCTGCTGACTCGTCTGGAATGCATGCCATCTTCAATTTCGTGAGGCACTGTCAAGTTGTCTCTGCTGAGATCGTATCAATTTATACTTCCCATGGGCTGAATATTCATTTTTTAACAGTATGACTTTTTAAAGATCAATGAAAATCAACAAGAATTTCCTGAAACATCCCTTAGAAACTTCTCAGCAATATATTTCATCTGGCAGTGAAAGACTGAGTCTAAACATGCATTTTTCTTATTTATGTCTTAGTTGCATAACATATTTAAAGGGTTTTCACATTTATTTTGAGTCAGGATATAGCGCTTCTCCCTGCACAGAGCAGTAACTTTGAAAGAGCAGACTGTATTTACACAAGCCCAACGGTAGCCTGCTCCATGGTTCTATTTGTTTGATATGTAATTTTTCAACCATGAAATCTAATACTAGATGGACACCTGCAAGAATCTAAACAGTACCCATTGATGGTTTTGTTTCTGATTTACAGAAGCAGTGGAAAGTGCACTTTGAAGAGATGAAAATTTGCAAAGTGTACTTTTAGAAAAACAACTAACATCTTTTTTCTTTTAGCAGAATTCAAATGGGTTTCTTTTGTCTTTTGTGCATTCTGTCCTCTCTTGGTCTTAGCTCTGAGTTGTCCCGAGGGGAAGGAATACCAGCCCTGTGTGCGCCCTTGTGAAGCAAGAACCTGTCTGAACAAGTGGTTTTATGGACACGCTCCGTGTGTGAACTTAAGAGAAGACTGCGTGTGCAAGAGTGGAACTGTCCTTCACCGACCAGATAAAACCCAGTGCATTCCAGAGAAAGCATGCAGTAAGAAGAGCCAGCCAATTTCTCTTCTCTTCTCTTCTCTTCTCTTCTCTTCTCTTCTCTTCTCTTCTCTTCTCTTCTCTTCTCTTCTCTTCTCTTCTCTTCTCTTCTCT
>NW_004524580.1:7801126-7807536 GCF_000260255.1 Octodon degus
AGGCTCAAGCTTCTGACTGCCAGCAAAGTATCTTCAGAAAACCTAAGAACCCACTGGCAATCTTATATCTGTTCTTTTGAACACCTTTGGTTTTGGTTTGCTAGTCAATTGTATGATGTAAGAGAAGTTCATTGGATGTGAAGATATGATTCTGACTGCATTTATTTTTATTGTTCCTTAATAGAACCATTACAGGATTATATTTATTATGAAATAGAACTTCTATATGGAACTGAGCTCTGATTTTAACTGATTACCTACTTTCAGTTTTATACTTTAAAGCGAAAATGTTTTAAATTTTAATATCAATGAAAGTTGCTATCAGGAAGGGACTGCCTTGTTTTACAATACTGCTCATTTTTAACATTTAGTACTTTAAAACTAAATTTATACTTCTGAGTTCTTTGAAACTCAATAAATTGTATTGATGAGACATCAAATCGGTTCAAAAATAATTTTAAAAATCTTACTTATAGCAGAGATAATTGTAGGAGGGAAAATATTTTCTTCAGAATAAGTAAAACTTTTAAAGAAAAGTGAATGTAACCCAGTAGCAGGTGAAAGTAAGAAGGGTGCTGAGAAATGATGGGCTCGTGATGCGGCATCTGCGCTGCAGGCTCCAGCCATGGCCAAGAAGCTCAGCATCACGGCTGGGCCCATGTCAGTGCCCAGCTCATGAGTGAGATGACGTTGTTGATTTTTTTTAAGTGTGCACTGACAGTGAAGATCAACCCCACGCTGCTGGGGAGATTTGGAATGGGGGCATCGATGAGTGCGCGCTGTACAAGTGTTTGGAGAATGGAAGTATTATTCCTATAGAGCCCGAGTGTGAAGAAGAGCCCTCGCCTGTTTGCGAGCGAGAAGCTGAAGTTGTCATGGGCATCACTGATAAGCTCACCTGCTGTACAAAGGAAGTTTGTGGTGCGTATATAGGTCGAGTTCTTTTATTCAGTGAATGCTGTAAAAGATGTTGACAGTCTTTGTGAAAAGGGAGCGCATGCATGATATATGGCTAAAAAAACACATAACAGTTAAGGTAACAGTTGCATATTTTCATGGATGTTATTTCCTCAAAGCAAATTTTACAAATACACATAAGATCCTCTTGTTACTAGTAATTAATATTTAACAATAAATGGCAAGAGGAAGTGTCTGAAAATCTCTGACTCATGACAGTATACCAGAAAAACCTGTGATCTGCCATGTTTTCACATTTAGTTTATTTCATGGGTTGGATGGGAGAAAACATATTTAGTGAGAGCCTTTTCTTTGGTTTGAGTTAGCAGCACAAGATTTAGTTACGTTTGCTAGTATTTTAATATTCTGCTTCTTACGTCTAGGATGTGACATGACTTTATGCGACACTGCCGTTCCACCATGTACAGAGAGTCAAAAATTGACTGTTGGCTTTAGCTCTCTTTCTTGCTGTCCACAATACAAATGTGGTGAGTTAATTAATTAGGAAACATGAGTGAGGTCTGTTGCTCATTTAGACTAGTAGGCTAGATTATCTTTCTCTATCTCTTCAAAGAAATGATTTACATTTGAGAGATTGTGCAGTTACTTTTTCTACATATTCCACTGATATTCAGATTTTTAAGTTAATTATAGCAGAGAAATTTAAGGAACTCACCAATACTACTATTATTTTGAATATTATTACTACTATTTTTATTTTCTCACTTGGAAAAATTTTCAAGTAAATTTGTTTCTGCAGACTGTGACCTGGTCAAATGCCCCAATATTTCCAAACCAGGATGCAGAGAAGATCAATTCATGATTCAAGTTCAACAGGAAGAACCGTGCTGTTTTTCTCCTTTCTGTGGTGGGTATTGTAGAGGTGTTTGCAGTGAAGACAAGGGACAATCTGTGAAGATCTCTTTGTTGTAAATTCCACGAAGTTGATGTTAACTATATTCTGATGTTGCACTTAGAAGGATCAAACTGAAAAAGACCTGTGGAAGAGAATGTACACAATTTTAAAGGACACTTGACAATTATTGCAACCACTACCTTCTTCTATCAATTATGCAGTCTCTCTCTCTCTCTCTCTCTCTCTCTCTCTCTCTCAACATGATCGCAGTAATAAAATCAAGGGGAGTGATTTTAAAAAAATCTGGGGAGTGATTTTAAAAAATCTGGGGAGTGATTTTAAAAAAATCTGGGGAGTGATTTTAAAAAATCTGGGGATTTACCACAGATTTTCTTTACAGAATGAAGTAGAAGGATAGACGATGCTAAGAAAGTATAGAGCCCTCTGAAAACTTCATCTTGTGTGTATCCTGTGTGATCTATGATGATTTTGAAAGAGAATCATAGAAACAAAGAGCATCTAGGAAATAAGTAGAACTAAATATTCTCCCTGATGAACTGGGCATTGAAAAATATCATTATTTTCCAACTCTAATGAATGATCATATCAAAGTTTAGTGGTTAACATAGGTTTCAGATATACCTATGAAAATCAGAGTACCTCTCATTCAATGTTAAGATTCTTTGACTAAAAGTGGAGGGAAAAAAAGAACTGGATGGATTCTGGTGAAATGAAACACAACTCATTATTGCACGAAGTAGAGGCTACGTGGGGTTCACAATTAATCAGAAGAGCCAAATGTGGGAAAGAAGAGAAGCCAGCTGCTCTAGATGAAGGCCATTTATCTCTGAGCCAATTCCATCTGTGTCTTAGCCTGGCATTCCTCTGTTTCTGATTGAAATTACATTGAAAAAGATTTTGATTAATCTAATGTAGGTTGCTCTTGCACAGTAGTCTGCTAAGGCGGCTTTAATGAAAGTAGCTTTATTGCAGTTAAAGCATTTTTCAAAGTTATCCAGAGAGTTAGCAAAGTTGAGAGAGGTACTGAGCAGCTCAAGAAAAGGCGTCTACAGCACTGCTCTCCATACACGGGAATAATCAAGTGTGGCCTGCTAAGGAGGCTTTAATAAATCAATCAGATATACTTTGATTAATATGTAAGAACATATTATTCAAGAAATCTAAATGCCCTGTATTTCTGCTAAGATGTTATGGAAAAGATTACTGTGCTTAAAGAACAAAGCAATATTTTTTTATGATGAAAACACCTTATTTTAGTCATCAAGTAGCATTATTGTTTTATGAATAAAATGCCTTATTTTCTGTTTTCAGTTTTATAAAACATGATGTGCTTATATTTGATTTGATTAGTTCATGGTAATCTGAGCTAATAATCTGAGCTCACTTGTGACTTCTAGCTTTTTGTTTCATCCTTTAGTCTGTGAACCTTGCCTTGAGCCTATTCCCCTCTGTATGGACGGGGAGTTTCTCACGGTGGATCTTAACACCACACATTTATGCTGTCCTCAGTATTACTGTGGTAAGTGTAAAACATTTAGATGTGCCAGAAATGATCAATATATTTAGATGTTGGGAAGCTTAATCCACTGTTGGATCAGGCCTTTTCCAGGACACCTCACCTGATGAGATGTCCTAACATTATTGTGGTCACTGGACCTTTCTAAGAGTCCTGAGTCATGTTTTCTATCCTCACCAATAATATGTGGTTTGTAGTCCGAAAGTCATCACTGGGGAGCCAAGAGTCCATCTGAGGCATCAGTCATGGTGGCAAACTAAATGTTGGTAGTGAGATGTGGCAATTAAGTGCAATTTATCTCTACTTGTATGGTTTCCCATTTTAGTGTGTGAGCCAGATCTATGCCCTCTACCATTGCTTGACTGTGCAGAAGATATGAACCTCGTGAAGGAAAATGTATCCGGTCAATGTTGTCCAACATGGCACTGTGGTAACTAATGTCATATTTTAAGCTTTTATTGCAATACATTAATTTATTTGGATCAGTGTAAATATGTTAAATTTTCTCTTTTAGAATGTAACTGTGGGAACCTTGTTGTACCAACTTGTGAAGTGGTAAGAACACACATTTTGTTTAACTTTCATTATTATTTCAACTGGTTTATTTCCCATTTATCTTTTCCACTTCTGAATTCTTCAGAGTTAATGGATTTATCCTCATTAAATTGTACTGAGGTAGACTGAAATAATTTGGATCTGATGTTACAGAATAATCAACCTTTTGTATTTACTTGAGAGAGGAAAGTATATTGTTTTTCTAATCAGTGACTTAATCTATATATCATATATATCCTGAAAATCATAGGTTTTAAAATGAAACCACAACAGTGAAAAATATTCCTTCAATGTTGAAAGGTATTGCCAGTGATTCCTTGGAATTGTTGTACTAGTAACATGTATTTTGTAGGGAAGAGGGGTATAAACATATAAGTCCTTGTATCTTCCTAAGTATTATTTATGAACAAGTAAACTTTATAGAGATTTCAAAAATTTAATCTTGTAAAATAATAGGGATGATGATTATGTTACTTATTTACTCATGTATTCTATGGTTACACTTATTTATTTTCTTTAAATAGTTACCTTCATGCTATCCTTATAAGGAAAGATAATATCAGATAAGACAAATTGTCTTTCGCAGAGATTTCTGGTTTTCTTTTCCCTCTCTAGTAATGCATATTCTCAGAGATTTCATTTAGATTCTCCAGATCAAAAGTATATCCTGGGGAAGGAAATACTTTCGAGGTACTTTTTAATGTAATAGAGCAACTCTTAGCATGCAACTGGTTATTTGAAAAAGCATGAATTCAGCATTCATGTGAGTGAGGAGTTAATATCTATGATTTATACAGATGTTAAAGCTTATAGATAACTTTAACATTTTTTTAATTTCTGTTTTACCATAAGCACAACTGCACAAGAATTGACTTTTGTTATATTTCCCAGATTTTTCTAGTTTATATAACATACTTAAAATATTACCAAAATTTCACAAAATAGATATTTTAGCTCATTTCATAAGTAAAGAAGTTGACATCCAAGACAATAAATGATCAAACACCTCAGGACTCAAAAAGTGAAGATTGCTTTTCTGCATAGGTGTGTGTGTGTGTGTGTGTGTGTGTGTGTGTATGTGTGCATGTTCCTTACTTTTATTCTGTGCTTTTAAAATTTTTCTTTAACGCTTTCATTTTCCTTACAAAATGCAACCAAGATGTAGCTTGAAGCAAGAATATGGGCCTGCTTTGTCTCTGATTTTAGTCTTACCTTTCTCTAGCTGTGCCTCCAGGTTTCTTTCAGTGCCTCTAGGATGCAATTCTGTTTATTCACGTAGACACCAAATATATTTCAACCTAAAGAGTGTATTTTTAAAAAATAATAACTTCAGTGAAATATCATTCCCATACCATGCGATTTAACATTTTATTGCGGCACTGGGGATTAAGGGTTTTCCACTGAGTTACATCTCTAGCCCTTTCATAATTTTTCGTTTTGAGGCGGGTCTCACTAAGTTCACTAAGTTGCTCAGACTGGGCTTGGACTTGTTATCCTCCTGCTTCAGCCTCCCAAAGTTCTGGAATCACAAACTTATACCACATGCCTAATCCATCTGGCCTTTATAGTATACAATTCAGTGGTTTGTAGCATATTCAAAGAGTTGTACTACCATCAGCACAATCAACTTAGAACAATTTAATCACTCAAAAACAAACCCTGTTCCTGTCAGAAAACACCCTTTCCATGAAAACTTCCCAGACTTTAGAAATAAATACTCAATTTACTTTTTATTGTATAGATGTACAGATGCTTAATAGTTCATGAAATTTGTATCATATAGTACATAGTCTTGTGTATAGATTCTGACAGCATAAGGTTCTCAAAGTTTATCTATGTTGTAACATGGATCATTCATTAGTTTTTATTGTGGAATAATAACTTCACTGTATGTACATGGCTAGATGTTAACTTAAAAAAAAGACATAAAATGTCAGTAGCAGAGGAAAAAATATTTAGCATCAGTAGCCACCAGTTAAAGGCAAACCTGCACTTCAGTGAGAGGCTACTTCATTTCTACCAGTAAGTCTGAGTGTAACACACGTTGTTGCCAATGGTATGGAACAAGGTAAAATGATATAGCTACTTTTCAAAACAGCGTGGTAGTTACTTAAAGACTTAATCCGGTTACCATAAGGCCCAGCAATTCCATTTCTAGGCTGAGACTCACAAGGAAGGAAACAGAAGTCCACACAGAAGCTTGTACTCAAATATTATAATAGCAAAATTAGAAACAACCTCACTTAGTTTTCATACTGAGCTTAAGGGACAGCGGTGCTTCCACAGGAGTAAAAGATATCATATTTAATGTCATATTAAGTATTCTAGTAAATACCTGAATCAATTCCTGTTTGTGGTTTCAGGTACTTATTAGAATAAGAGCTTAACTAAATTGTTGATAAAAATCTCAATATAAAGAAATGTAGAGAGAAAGAATGAATTTAAATTGAAGGTTGAGAGGAAGTGGTGTTCTGAGTTTAGCTGCTTTAAAAACATATGGGTAAG
>NW_004524580.1:7807901-7823422 GCF_000260255.1 Octodon degus
TCTGAAAATTAAAGGCATCCAGGAAAAAATGATATTTAACACCCAATTCTTAAAAATTTGCATCTGTCCTGCACTTGCTTAGTTGCATTCTATGTGCCAAGCCCATCCTTTTTTTTTTTTTTTTTTTTTTTTTTTTGAACTGGGGATTGAAATCAGGTCCTTGAGCTTGCCAGGGAAGTGTTTATTTCACTGAACCATCTCCCTGGCCTTGCCAAGCCCATTCTAAGCTCTTCAAAAACCACTGACCTATTTATTTTTCTCAATAATCTTAGGTGGTAGACAATGTATTCTCTCTATAGTGAGGCTGAGACTGGATTAAGTAATGTACTCTACACAACTAGTAAAGAGCAGAGTCAGAATTGAGCATGTTGGGGCCGGCGAGATAGCTCAGCTGTCTAAAGTGCCTGCTTAGGCAAGCTTAGGCAGGCATAGGGTACTGAGGTTCAATCCCTGGCACCACATGCCATACCAGCCCTGCCCTCAGGGTGGGTTGAGTTGGCCAGAAAACACAGAAAACAAAACAAAACAAAACAAAAATACCAGAATTGGGCACGTTGCAGTCCAGTTCTTGAGTCTGTGCTGTTAGCCACTGTACTAAACCTTCCTCCTGTTCTTCATGATGTCACAGTCTTGCTTATAGCAGACCTCAGAGCCTGAGGCCACACCATAGAGCAGAATGAGAACATTTCTACCCAACAAAGTTTCCAAAGGTGGGATGCATTCTTTTATTTCCAGTTTCCCTTGAAGCTCAAAGTCTAGCAATATCATTTTAGAATTCAGGCCATTTTAGAATGTTCAAGGAAATTTATTCATTCTTCATTTAATAGATAAAGAAATTAAAATTTAAAGAGATTCAGTGATCCACAATTTTTTGCTGTGAATTTTTTCCCCCTGGAGTTATTAATTGGTGGATGTCAGTTAAGCAAGACTTTTCACTAAACTCTTTTTTAAAGACCTTCCTAACATGTGTCTAGCTATATGGAAAGGAAGATATTAGATATTATAATATGTATTTTTTGCAATTGCCATAATAAGCTATATGATGTCATATAAAATAATTTTTTTTCTAACAGGGAGAATTTACTACGATTGACAAAAACTTTCAGAGTGACTGTGGATGTGTACGGTATCTTTGTGGTAATTATTTTAAAAACTTTTAAATAATAAATATATTGTTATCTGCTATTCACTATTAGCAAATTCAGAATGGTTTTGAGTGATACAAACATTAAGCTAACTGTCAACATTTAAGTAAAAATATACTACAACTATTCTTTTATAATTTCTCAAAATGTTTCAAAAAATTTGATAATGGGACAGAAAAATGAAAATTTTCAGAGGCTTACCAGAATTTTAAAATTAGAAGAGTTCTTTTTAGTGTCTACATTTAATTTTTAAGATAGATAATATGTGAAAGTATGAGGGTGTATTTGTCTACTGTTTGTTATTAATGAGGTTAACATTGTAAATAATAAATATAGTTAATTTTTCTGTAAAATAATGACCCTTCATATCAAGTATTAGTGGGTTAATAGATAACAATTTGTTTAATGGCTTAACTTTTGTGTTTTTGTATGAGAGAAAGTTCAAGCTCAGTGTGGGAGGGATAGGGAGCTTCTGATTTCATCACTCTCCTAACATGACTATTTTACATTAAAAACTTAAATCACTTTTCTCTAAAATGATAATTAAGGTGATGAGGGGAGGGGAGATGGCTCAGTAGAATAAGCACTTGCCTGGTAAGCGCAAGGACCTGAGTTCAATCCCCACTTCCGCCAAAAAAAAAAAAAAAAAAAAAAAATGATGAAATGTTATTGATCTTTTCTTGAAGAGGCCTACTACAGCTGAATTAGATTCCATTCACTGACTCCTTCCACGGTGGTTCTGTTCAGTCTCAAAGACGGGGCAGCAAGTGTTGGCCTATTTTCCTGAGATTACATCTCTCTGGAACCTGTATAAAAAAGCGCTTTTGGAGGAAGTTAGAACAACTGATTCTACAGATAAATTTTATTACATGTTAAGGGATAAATGTGCCACATTCATTATTAAGTAAACATTTGGGTTATTACCAGTGTATAAATAAAACTCTTATTTGATTTCAAAACGTTGAGATGAAAACATGGGCTTTTGTATAAATTCCACTGACTGAGTAATATTGAGCTCAATATTGTATTCTCTTGTTGACATTTTTTCTATTTTTAGAAAAGGATGATGTGTGTGTATTTCAAGAAGTGTCAGTGCTGAATCCTGGACAATCGATGATAAAGTATTTGGAAGGGGACTTTTGTCATACCATAGAGTGTCTGGAAGAAAAAGATAACCACACAGGCTTTCACACTTTGAATTTTACAATGGTGAATTGTTCAAAAACTTGTGATGCTGTAAGTATTCCTTGTAAGTTGATCTGGTAAGAGTGAATCTACATTTGGCAGCTACTAGTTAGAACTATTAAAAATTCCCTGATATTAAAAAAAATCTCGAATAGTTCTTCAGCAGCCTACTATTTATCTGTTTCTTGTATCTTCCTGTTTCTTGTAGATTTCTACTTTCTTAGGATGAGCTTGAGCTTCAGGATTCTATTATTTATAGCTTGACCGCTTGCCCAAAGTTGTTATACCTACTTTATGAACCTTTGCATGTTAAGGTTAACATCTACTGTATCTCTGTTATGGCCACATAAAGTATTATTTGAATCTCTATAAATTAAATCTTAGAAATGCTTATAGCTGTTTGGAGAGAATGTATAGTTACGTAGGAAAACACCTTGAGAACTAATCCATTGAAATATTGGGGTTGTTTTGTGGCCAACCTAATGTCCTCTCACTCCATGCAGCACCAGGTGTACGCTGCATCTCCGAGTGACTATGATTGCTGTGGTACCTGTAAAAATGTGTCCTGCAAATTTCCTATGGCAAATGGAACATCAGTTATATATGCGGTATGATGCCTTTGTTTCCTAAAATGTACTTGTTGGAGAGTAGTTTTCTGTGCTACTTGCTAAAGATGACAATCTTGATTTAATAAACTTGGAAAACTATCATGCAAACACACAGATCTAAACACATCTGTATGTATAATAAACATATTCATAGCAACAGTTAGCATACAGAACAAGTTAAAGTATTTGATAATTTCTGTTGTAAAAACTGCATTTAGAGCTAGGGAGATGGCTCAGTAGAATAAGTGCTTCCCTGGCAAGCTCAAGGGCCTGAGTTCAATCTCTGGTTCTGCCCAAAAATCCCCCCAAAAATCTATGTTTGGATGGTTTCCCAGAGTAATTTCAGTAGAGATCTTCCCCTTTTTCCTCGAGTGTAAGAAATTGGCTATGGAAAGTTCTTATTTTTAATTATTACAAAAGAAAAATCAATAATTTTTTGAAAGTGCTAATTTTTATTTTCAGATAAATTAGATATTACTATATTTCTTGAATTTGAATATTTTGTATTCTTTTTTAAAAAAAATCCATTAGAAACAACACAGAATTTCACTAAACAAAATAATAGGAATTCAGTAATGGTTGTTACAGTGCATCATGTTGTCTTCAGATTAGTTGTTTAGATTGCCAGCTATAGACATGCAAAATTTGTCAAAAAAGTCATAAGAAATTAAAAAGAAGAAAAGAATTAATTGTTAACTGCTCTCTTCAGTAGACTTATAAATAAGTCTTAAACTTATAAACTTAAACTTATAAATCATTTCCATTTGAAGATCATGACAAATGAAATGCATAGCACTGGGGCTGCTCCTAAGTTGAGATAGAATCTAGCGAGAGGAAAGAGGGCGCAGTCATCAATGTTTCTTACCAGTTCACAGGGAATCTTCCAGTCAGAATATGACCATAATTTCAAAAAGCAGGTTTTAAAATAAAACTATAGATCAATCGTAGCCAAATAATTAGGTGATGGTCATTATGTGAAAAGTGTTTAAGCTAACTTTATTTCTAAATCGAAATTCTGAAATCAGGAACAAAAAAAAGTTAGACACGAATATTTTTTAAAGGAATAAGGCTAGATTTCAAAATAACTGTGAGGTGTACAGAATGAGAATCATAGGTCAATCGGCACTTATCCAAATATTTAGAAAAATTTCTGGTGGTAGGAAGAATACTGAAAGATGAATGAATCTCAAGAAAGGAGACATAATGTAGTATGGCTTGTTGTTTTACAATTAACGAGGAAATATTAGAACAAGTCTCGTGGCACATGGTCAAATTAGATAATTAATTTTGTAATAGAAGAAAATGCTTATTTTCCTCATTTTCTTTATTGTTTCAATTCACGTTTATAGTTCAGCTTTATTGCATAATGTGTATATATGTATTTTCATGTTTTATAAATTTGACTATTTTTCCCCAGTGGAACATTGATGCTGTGAAAAGCTTTCCACATCTTGATTTAAATTTGATCCACTAGAGTCCAAAATAGTCTACTTAAGAAACCGCGAATTTTATCATACAGTGCAGTAACTTTTGCTTTCATTTTTAGGAGGGGAGCACCTGGCACCATAATTGCACCACATATGAGTGTGTTACGACTGACGAGGGGGCTACGATTCTCAACTATAGCATGGTCTGTCCCCCTTTTAATGAGACGGAATGCAAAATGGTTTGTATTTTGTTTTATTTAAGAAAATTCTGTATTGACTTTATTTACAAATTATGCCTTTAATATTTTATGGGGTCATATTTACATTGTGGCTTCTTTAAAAAATTTTTATTTTCTTGCATAAAGGAAAGTTCTGTGATGTTTTTTTAGTTTACTATTTTGTGATCTATGTGATGCTCTGAATTGATTGTTTCTTGGTTACCTCTAGGGTTTTATGCATAGATGTAAAAATTACTAAAAAAATTGTGGGTCAGCAAGCCATTTTGAAATAGATCAATAAGTTAAACAATTAAGTTAGATCTTTTTTATTCTTACTTAGGCGAATTTTTAATGCGTGCTTCTGACATTTACCTTAGTGTCTCTGGACACAGGTCACTGGAGAGCTGATTAGAGTTTCAGTCTTGCTCTACTGATTCTCTAAACTCTTAGTAGAGTCTATTGGGAGAGTAGATTATTAAAAGTGACACATTTTTTATTTTCAAAGGTTCTTTGTATTTTTATCTACTTGGCCAAGAATAATCTCTCAAGAGAAGTATAGAGAAATAGCATGGGGCCCCTGATCCCCATCACCCCAAGTTATGTCCTTTGAATGATGAATTTAACCTTTGGAAAGGAACCGAAGCATCATCTTTTTCACGCTCATTTTGTAAAATAAATTATTGTTATTTGAATTGCAATGAGAAAGTGATGGAAAGGGAACAGTAGTTACTGTCAGAATTCTAAGAACTAATCAATAAAATTTTATTTGTTTGGCCTTACACAAGAGCCATCCTGTGACATTGCATTATTTAAAATTTATGCCACTTCGATATTTAATTAAATTCAGAAACTCAATCTAATTAAGTAATTTAGATGATTCTGAGAAGTTGAGCAATATGATTTCAATTAAAAATAGCTAGTATTGTTTTTTCTTGGTAAAATATTTTGGAATTCTAACATGGTATGTAAGTAACAGTATTTTTATACTTTTTCATATTATTAATGTAGAAAGAATTCAATCTTAAGAAAATACCTGCTCTTAAGAAAATTTTATTAGAAATAGTTAAAGTCTTGTCTTTTTCCCATAAAGCCTTTATCCTTAGTGATACAGGATAAAGATACTGGAAAAGTGAGTTTCACATTTCTATTGTGAGAAGAAATGCTGGGCACTAGCTTTCTTAATTTTACTCCTTTTCTGTCTTCCTAGAATGAAGGGATTGTGAAGCTTTATAATGAAGGCTGCTGCAAGATCTGTAAGTGAAGACACATTGCACAAAATAGCTTCATAGATTAGATATGATTGCTCAAGGAGATGATGGTTTTCTTTTAAGATCCCATTTCTGTGATGTAATGAGAAACATGTTCTATAAAGTACAGTATTTAAATGTTTTGTATTATACAATTGCTAATTTTGTGACTTATTTTTTGTCTATGTAGTATTTATTTCTGTAGTGTATGTAAAGTATTTCTAATTTAGATAAATTTTAATTTCATTGTTAGAAATTTTCTGTGGCATTTATCAATAGATTTTGGAGAGGATTTTGGTAGATTTTTAGTTTGCAAGTGCACTGTTGTCAAATTTTCTTAGAACATGCTGAACTACTCAAAGTTGAGGTTATGGTGATAATGACAATGGAACTCCAGTAAGAATATAGAGATTGCAGCTTTCTGGACTATTTTGACTAAGTCTATGATTCTTTGCTTTTGGAAATTAGTTTTAATGAATTTTGACTAAGTCCTAAATATAAAAGTTCTTATCATTATTTTGATAACTAAAGCTACATAGATTTATTTTATATTTTTGAATTATATTTATTTGTGTGTGTGTGTGTGTGTGTGTGTGTGTGTGTGTACAACTCAGCCCACCAGGGGGCGGGGCTGGCTGCCATGTGGTGCTGGGGGATTGAACCGCAGTCCCTGTGCTTTGCTGAGCTTGTTCTAAGTAGGTGCTTTAGACCACTGAGCCATCTCACCAGCCCCTCATTTTATTTCATAGTGATTTTTAAATAATTTTAAGGACTCGAATAGAATGGAGGCATATTTGTATAATCATTTTCCTCTTTAAGAAGTGCTTGAATGTATGCCAATATAAAAATAGGAGGTTTCGGAAAATTGGCATAAAAATAATTTAAACATTATTGGGATGCTTTTAAGAAGAAGGGCAAAACACCATTCAGATTAATAATGCATGATATAGGCCAGGAATTTTAGATTAAAAATGGTCATATTCTCAAATAAGATTTCTGATCTTCCTGAAGGGATAACTTTTTTATATGTGAGAGTAGTTTTATAAACTATAACTGTAAATTCTTATGGAGTAGAATGTTAAAATATATTAAAATAGTAATACTATATGATTATTATATTTATGTACCCTTGGACATAACACCAGTTTCTAAATCAGGACTCCTCCTAAGTTTGCTACACAATATTTCTTCCTCATAAAAATACTATGCAATAGGTTCTGAAAGTGCCCTGTTGTTCAGTGCAAAGAGATTAAGTAATTTGTTCAAGTCAAGACTCTTGCAGCTAGTGATTCTGGGCATGATGACCAAATTTCATTTACATGGTGTGTGAAAAGCCAAATCCAACACATATGTGTACACTAGAAACAAGAAAAAGGGCTCAGTATGACATAGCTTGAGATCTCATATATCATTGTTGTAAATTCTGGGGCAACCAAAACAAAAAGAGTGGCTACAAGTAATTTATTGTTACAGATCTGGAGGCTACAAATCCAAAACAAAGATGTTGAGAGTTGTTTTTCAGTGAGGGCTCTGGATGGCTCTTTCACACAGGGTATTTGGGGTGTGTGCACCACCCTTTATGTGCTCCCTTTATTAGACACCAATTGTATTGGAGTAGAGTTCATCTAATGGTTTATTTTCATTGATCACCACTGAAAGGACCTTGGGTCCAAATAAAGTCACACTCTAATGTTCTGAAGTACTTTTGGAAGATAAAATTCAATTGATAAGAGTTTCATTGCTTTGTTTTTATGGATATGTATACCTGTGTACTTACGCATTTTAATTACTGGTGGTCTTAGAGACACATACTAGTTAAAATTTTTATGTTCATTAGAAACAAGCAAATTTTCATTCGTATTCTCTACAAATGTAAACTAATGTGCATCACATTGTAGCACAAATTAAAAGTGGAGTTTAGCTCTAGAATCTAAAGAAGTTTACATTTAAAATATTTTTCTTCTTGTCCTTACCATCTCCTCTGAGTCTTGCGTGAGGTACAGGCACAGAATCAGGCTGCCATGTTAAAATTCTGATTGTCATAACACCATGTTAGTTACTAGATAAGTGAATGAGTGTCTTTAGTTTATGTGAAAACAGACTGGAGGCTTTGTGTAAGTGACCTAATACACCTCTACTCATTCTGACAATCGATTGATATTCTTAAGACTTGCAGGTGGTACCACAAATAATCCTCATAGAGGAGAGTGGTGGAGTTTCTGCCACAGAGGAGGAATATGAAGATTCTTGGAAACTGGTCTCATTAGGCAGTGATGGATTTAGGCTTCTCAGTTTCCTAGCCCCAGGATCTTGAAGCTCGTCCAAATTTTGGAAGTGCAGAACAACCACAATCTATCTTCTAGGCAAAAATGTGAAGTAATCTCTGCTTTGATGTTAAGGAATCATTTTCTGCAGCTTGGGTCACCAAGATGTGTTGGAGAGACTGTGGAGGTTGGACACTTCACAGGTGCCATAGAAAATGGGTGGCAGTAAGGTTTCTGAGAGATGAATAGGAAATGACTCTTGGCAATAGGAAATTTACCTAAGAATAAATGAATTCTCAGCTTCATTCAGTGAATGAATTGACTTATCAAATAGGTTTTGTTTGATGCCTTCATATGTCAGATACCCTTACAGCTCCTAGGACTAGTATACTGAATGAAATAGTGTATAATTTATAGTGCATATTACCAAGAAAAGGATAAGAATGACAAATATATATTTATGTGTAAAGTGATGATGAGAAGTTTGAAAAAAAATAACATTGAATGAACGAGATTGGGAATGACAGTCACTGGGTTGCTAATCTAAATGGGAGCTCATGGCTGTCTCTTTGATAAGGAGTTAATTGAGTGGAGACTCAGTGTCCTGAGGAAGCCATCCAGGAAGTGAAGAGTGTTCAAAATAAAGGAAATCACAAAGTGGCTATAATACAGGAAATGCAGGAAGGAAAATGATAGAAAAGAGGGGAGGGGAGGTACCTGAGGTCATGGTAGATGTGATTTCTTTCTGGACTTTTTTCTTCTTAGACTTGCACAGGAACAGATGGGCTAATGAGGTCATTAATTATGGGATGAAAGTTCACAAGGCACAGCACAGCCCATGTTCCCCAGATTGCAATGAGTCATGGGCTGTGATAGTGTGGAGCAGTTAGAGAAAAAGAAGACAAAGTAGAGTAGGAGATGGAGGAAGAGCAAAGTGAGTTAAAGGAGACAGAGCTCTGGACTGGATCACTTGCTTCTGGGAGATCAAGCACGATGAAAACTAAGGTGTGACCTTGAATTTAGCCATTTGAGGTCATATTTCAAGCAAATTCAGCTACCCATTTCTTTTTTAACTGGAGTAACCACATATGTCCACTTCACATGTTGAGATTGTACACAAACATTTATTTTAAATAAGTAATACATAGCTAAACTAATTGGAAATACAATTCTGCCCTTTTGCAAGCAAGGAGGCTCAACAGAATGATTCAGTGACTTTCTTAGCGTGAGAAAGCAAGGTAGAGACAGAGTGAGAGAAGGACCTGGTTTTTCACCTCCTGACTCAGCAAATACATCCACTGTCATGCAATGTAAGATGCATTCTCCTAGAGGTGTTATTAGGCAATCACCTATCAGTCACAGGGGGTTTTGCTGTATTATGAATGATTACAAAAGGTTTTCATTTAAAAACATAAAAAGTCATTGCAGGGCCATAAACTACCCATATGTTACAGTATAAATACCACAACTGCATTTGTCATTGTTATATTAACATACAGTGAGACCCTATGACTTTAAGACTCCTCATTTTAATTTTTTATTACTATATGTTTGCAATAGATAATGCAGCATCTTGGGGAATGGGTACGTAGAGCTGTCACATCTTGACAATTTGTACTCCTCCTTCTCCTCTGTCCTCTGCCTTCCTCCCTGGGTCATCTCCATAGCCTATTTCCATGCTTCATATCTTTTTTTTAAATGTATTTTGTTTTAAAAATTATTTATATTTTGAGTTTCTCATATTAGGGAAGCTATGCAATATTTTATCTTCTGTGTCTTATTTATGTTACTTATTAGTATTATGCTCCCAAGATTCATCTATTTTCCTATGATTAATTCAATTCATCCTTCTTTGTGACAGTGTAGTACTTTATTGTGCAACTATTCCATATTTTTATTTTATATATTTTATGTTTTATATTTATTTTATATATTATTATGTATTTTATTATAATACTATATTTCATTGAAAATATTATTTTATACATACATATAAACCACCCACAGATTAATGTTAGCATTATTATAGGAGTGGGTATTTCTTCTTTTTCAGGAATGGGGTATTTTTGACTCATGCTAATTATTCTAATACAATAGATAAAAATCCAAATGAGTAACTATAAAGCTAGAAAATATAAGAATCTTGTTAAAAGACAACAATGAATATTAAAATATATAGGAAGAATATTAAATATATTTTCATATGAAATCACATTATATGTATCAAGTTTCAAATTTAAATATGTTCATGTATAAAATTAAGGAATAATTTTAGTTAGGCCTTTTGATAAGTAAATACATTCTATATTTCATCAGGCAAAAGAGAAGAAAGAATGTGCCAGAAAGTCATCATTAAATCAATCATAAGGAAACAAGACTGTGTAAGCCAAACCTCTGTAAGTAGAAAAAACATCATTTGCTACATGAAGAATGTGTTTCTGAGTGTATCCCACCAACACATACATGTATGCCAACATACAATATTTAACTTTGAGAATACCGTATTATATTAAATATTCTGTTTGTGAAGAAATATGATTTATTCATCATATAAATAACCATAATAAGGATGAATAATAATTGTAATTCAGAGAGATGGAAATTAAATCTAAATATACTTGACTACCTGCTTTTTTGGTGGTACAAGGGATCAAACTCAGGACCTTGCGCTTGCCAGGCAAGCACTTATTCCACTGAGCTGTCTCTCCAGCTCTTTCTTTTTTAATTATGCAATTTCGTGCAGCACAAACAGTGCTGGTTATGGCTTTGCCCCTTTAATATGACTTGTCTGATTAGTAGTCTACTTAAGTCATGATATAGTACAGTTGCCTTGTTTTTGGTCTTTTTTGATTTTACTGTATTTTTTTGGTAGAATTATATTTTTTAGGGGCAGTTTATTTTTTGTTTTTGGTGCCGAGGACCAAACCCACGGCTTCCAGCTTGCTAAGCAATCATGCTACTGCTGAGCCAAATCCCCAGCCCCAAGCCATGATATAATACAGAGGGTAACAGAATTATTAGATATGGTTAATGTGTCAAATGTAACTTTTTAGTTACGTTTGTATAGTTCATATTTTGAGTTTATCAGCATTGCTATGTTGGACATCACCACAGTACATTCCATTGACTTAGTGGGTTAAAATTCAATATACATTGGTAGTAGCAGCTTCCACTGTCTTTTACCTGTACAAAATTGAGGATTAAAGCGATAATCAAGCAAGTCTTGCTTTCATCTGACTTGATAGTAGAATCAAATAACATTCATTGTTAAAAATTTTTAGACTTTTTGGGCTGGGGAGATGGCTCAGTGGAATAAATGCTTCCCTGGCAAGCGCAAGGGTCTGAGTTCAATCCCCGGTTCCGCACAAAAAAAAAAAAAAAAAGGAAAAAAAATTTTTAGACTTTTTTACCATTATTTCTCCTTACAGATAAATGTTGCCTCTTGCGATGGAAAATGCCCGTCAGCTACCATATATAACATCAACGTTGAAAGTCACCTAAGGTTCTGCAAGTGTTGCCGTGAGAACGGAGTGCGCAACTTGACTGTCCCTCTGTACTGCTCAGGAAATGGAACTGAAATTATGTACACTACGCAGGAACCTATAGACTGCACGTGCCAGTGGAATTAACTTGTCAGACTCCAGGATCTCTGGCCAGTATCATAGTGTCAAATACACTTAACCTTTGTCACTATTATTTAGACGCTTGGCCAATGTATATTGGTTAATAATGTATTTTTAGACAACTGGAATATGGCCCTTTAACTGTTGGCATAAAACATACACACTTTAGTGGCAAGATTAGATGTTTTGCTTTGTTTCAGAGAAGACAATTATTTCAAGTTGTTCAGCTATAACCTTGCAATATTGTTATTCAACTGAACCATGGTATACATCTGGATTTTTTTTATCAAGTAGAAGACTATTTTTCAAAATTCCTTAATTTTTTTTCTCTTTTCTTGTTTTTGATTTTCAAAGTCTACCCATGACTGTCCAAATTAAGATGCTGTTTAATATCTGCTACTTAGTTGATAAATGTAATCAAGTAAAATTTGACATCTACTTGGCCATTGAGTTTTGTGCTTAAAGACAGATTAGAGAAGTTTTAGATAACTTAAAACCTGAAAGGATGGGATGTTACTGCAAATTGTTTCCATTTGGTGGGCTTAGCATATAACTGGAAAAGCTGTTTGATTTATACCAGTTAATCCATTGTAACAATACAGTGAAATTACATTAGCAAACTTGAGTTTTAGATCTCTTTTATTTTAGTCTTATGTTCTTTGATTTTGAACAGTAAAATATCTGTTACAGAATCTGTTAGTCTTAGTTTGCATTGGATAGAATAAAAGGTTTGAAATTCAAGTCATTTTTTAAAACACCATAATCTAAATAGTTATCTCAATAAGTAGTAGAGAAATACAGCACCAGTTGGTAAATACAGGAGGCAGGTTTGAACATTTATTTTTTATATCATTAAAACTATTAAATATGCTATTATTATTTAACATTTGTGTAGCTACATGCTGTCTCACTGACATCTGATTTTTAAGATGTATTATCATGCTAATTAAAGCCAAGAGCTATTTTGCTGTTAATGATGCTTTGTTAATGAAGAGTGAAATAAAATTATATGAATATATTAATAATTTTACAATTGGATGCTGCAGTTTTTAAATACAGTAGATTACTCATGTTTGCAAGTAATATATCTTTATGATCTTTGCAAATTTCCAAATTGTTTTCCACTTCAAGCAAATAATTATGAAAATTTCTCCTTCAGTGGAAAGAGAATGCTATCTTTTGTGCAGTTATAAATATAAAATAATTTAATAAACAGTTCAATGTCAATAATAAAACAAGCAAATAACACTGAAAAATAATGTTTTTCTTAATAAGCTAGGTGACTTGATTTTCCATACCAGTGTTTCTACTGCAAAATCATACTCCCTAGGAAGATTGCAACTTGCTAATATTTTGGACTTTTACAGTCACTTAAAAATGGGTGAAAGAATTAATAATTGATCTGCAAAGTCCTGGTGTCCACTGTATATAAGTATGATTTATCTCATCTGTATATAATGTTAATTAGTTATCACATAGATTGAATTAAATATTTTTGTTTAAAATATTATCATTTTACTTAAGAGCAGAAATTATGTACTTCAAATATATGATATAATGTCTATTGTCATCCATTTTTATTTTTACTTTGCAAAATATCTGTTGTTAAATTAAAATATTAAATGATCTTTACATCTCTTTGTTGAGAAAAGGGAAACATTCTCCGGGAACTTTATTAATATGACAAATGGCACTGCAGGCCTGCCATGTACCTGGCACTATTCTAAACTCACGAGACACAGATGACACACAGCAGACCTCGTGCCCACCCTCAAGTTCTTGCAACTTATATTCTAGGAAGAAATCAGACCTTCATCAGTCATGCATATGAGCGCTGTCAGATGGCGATGCCGTTGCTCCCAGGGTACCTACAACTGAAACCGAGGAAAGAGGTGGTATGCTGGGAGAAGATTTGTTTAAAACATTTAAAGGCAAGCAAGTAAAAGACACAAAGGCAGGGAAGTAAAGTTCCTGCTAGCCAGAAGGGGTTCAACGGGGGCTCCTTGATTAGAGAATTTTAAGGGATTTAGACCCACACTCAGGCCAACATGTAAACAGTATAATCTCTAACCTACAAGAGGCTATATGTTTTTAGAGTCCAGTCTCTGCAGCGTTCACACAGAGTCCATGCACGACTCATGTGCCCGTCATCCAGTGGCTTGGCTCATCCTGATCTGGGGAGGTCTTAAACAGGTGAAAGACACCTGGCGGATCTTTTTCTGAGATTCTTGGAAGGTTGTAACTCAGTAGACTCCTTTTTGTGCTTCCAAACTCCATTTTTGGGACACTTTCCTTTCTGCCTGATAGAATCTTAACCCCTATTTTGCCAATTCCTGTTGAATCAAAGCTGACCAGAATGCAATCTAAAAAAAAAGAGAGCTCCTGAGTCAGCAGAGAAGGGCAAATGGATGTTGGAACAATTGAGGTCACTTGGATAAAAAGCCATTTGGACTGATACTCCTCTGACATTACCATGAACTCTAAGCAAGTCAGTGTTTCTAAATGTTTATAAAAAAAAGAATATAAAAATTCTAGAAGAAAGTAGGGAAAAATCCATTATAATTTCAGAATGGGGATGGTCATTCCACTCTGAATCTGTCTAGAAGATTAATAAATTTAATAAACAAACAACTGAAAAGACATTCTACATGTGGGAAAAGCAAAAGGAAAATGTGAAGATGCTAGAGAAATAATATTTACACTATATCACTGATGAAAGCTAATTGTCCTATATATATAATAAGTTTTCCAAAATGAAAAAAAAAATTACTAAAAGAAATATGGGTCATGTACTGACCATCCAGAGAAAAGCAAGTAATGTAAGTGAATTCTTCAATGAAACAACACAAAAACACCAAAAATTGGGCATGATTTCAATAAAACTACTTCACATCCACTCCATAATGAACTATAGTTTCTTTCTTATCACACAGGAGAATTTTCAGAAATCTAATGATATTTTGATTTTTCAAGGGAAGACAGGTTCTCTCACACATTATTGAGGATAACATAAAATCATAGAAATCTTAAGTAATACTTAGCTACATAAAAAATATTACAAGGTTGTTTTGTGTTTGCCAAACCATCTAGGATAAAAATCTCAGAAAGAAATCCCACTTGTACAAACACAAAGCAGCACTTGTGCAAACCACATTATTTGTATTAGTAAAGGCTGGGACCAAACCAATGAGTTGAATAAACAGGGCTAACCTACGTACTGTCATACTATGAAATTGTAGAAATGAATAAAAAATAAATGTTGACCTTGGCGTATCTCTATAATATAATTTTCAATAGTATAAGGTTTGTGTTGAAATATTGAAGAGCACATGTAGAATGTTAGGTTTTGTTAAAAATGGGTCAAAATAAGACAATTAGTTCTATTTACATATAAGGACTAAAACATATGTAAAATGTACAAATAAGCAAATGAAATAGCACAGACACATGGAGGGGATGGATCAGATTGAGAATAGGACAAGAATAAGAATTCTCAGTGAGAATCTTTACATATTTTTTTGATTTTTGAATGATGAATGTATCAATATGCCAAAGCTATAAACTAGACACAAGAGAAGTAGATACTAAGATAAGCAATGAACCATTCTAGGTTTTATTTTGTATGGAATCTGTTACATCTCTGCAGGAACACATATTTTCTTGTGAACTTTTTTTTGTGTGTGTATTTCTTAGGGAAGGGTCTACAGGGTGTTCAGGGTCTCATTACTTGTATTGATTCTCCTGTTTACAGCCTCTCAAGTGCTGAGATTATAGGCATGCACCACCATGCCCAGTCTCAATTGT
>NW_004524580.1:7823898-7825811 GCF_000260255.1 Octodon degus
GGCGCAGGGTAGCAGGAAACTCTCCGCACACTCACCGGACCTGGGCTAGGACTGGGTCTGGGGGCTCCCGGAACTCGGCACTATTTTTTAATTTTAAAAGAGGAAAAAACAAAAAATAAAATAACAAAGACAAAAACAAAGCAATATAAAAAGGATATAATTTCAAAATAAGATAAGAAATCAATGACGGTTGTTATATGACAGTACCGTCAATGAAGACACTCAGATGTCCAGATATAAAAATGCATTATATGTGCTGAACAACTTTAGACTCTATTCATTATTTTCAAATATATATCATACCTTGGACAACAGAAGTGATTACTTGTAGTGTGCTTTAGTACTTGTTACCTACCTTCTGCATATCCACATCACCTACCCTTCCAAGTCTCTTGTGACTCCTGTTCCTTTCTCTTCTTCCACGAATCAAATCCTTTTTAGCTTCCACAAATAAGCGAAAACAAATAATATTTAGTTTTCTCTGCTTATTTTATTCAACATGATGAATGATTATAAAGTCTGGTAAATGCTGCAAAGTAAGACCAGATGTTACTATGGGAGAATGCTATCATGAAATGTAACTTGTACAGGCTGGAAAGTAAGGGATTGTTTCTGTGGTACATGATGTGTAGACTGAGACCTGAACTATGCATATGAGCCAACCAATAAAGCACTTCCAAGCGAACAGAACAGTGTGTACCAAAGACTTGTGACAGAAAAGGATAGTGCAGATCAGAGGCCGGTAAAATGGGAGTTTTTGCGTATTTTGAGTACTAGAGAGTGGGACAAAGTGGGTTTTTATGAAATGGACCAGGAGGTCAAATAATAAGAGATTGGCGTGTTGCTGTTGCTGTATAGTGAGACATTTTAGTGACAGTGCAGATAGAAGAAGTTGTAGTATACAAG
The DNA here is from genome assembly GCF_000260255.1 of Octodon degus. Taxonomy (NCBI): domain Eukaryota; kingdom Metazoa; phylum Chordata; class Mammalia; order Rodentia; family Octodontidae; genus Octodon; species Octodon degus. The sequence continues at coordinate 7,824,805 of NW_004524580.1, forward strand.
ATAGAGTTTAGAGGAAACCTCAGCAAAACTTACAAGTCACTGGGATGTGAAAAAGTTAGGAATATCTGCATTTGATGAGCAAATGCGTAGTAGTGAGTGAGAACTTTGGAGAGAAAGGAACAATTTTGGGGGTAAGAAGGGGATCAGGAATTCAATCTGAGTCATGTTAATATGACCAACTGGAAAACTTAGTCTAATTATTAGCACCAGCCCATTTATATTGGTTTGGTGGCAGGAAATCTCTATTAGCAATAACTTGCTAACATGACATAGGGTAATGCTTATGAAAATGCCAATAACCACGGAGTGTAATGAAAGGAAAACAGGACCCACGATCAAGTATGGAAGCCCTCTGATGTTGATAAATCATAAAACAACAACAAGAAGAAGACAAAATACAGCAATAAAAAGCAAACTAAACACCAAAAACAGCCAAGAAATGACACTGAGAGAATGGCCACAAAAGTTGAAATAAAACCTAGAACTGGACTAGGGGGTAGGGGTTGTCACTGAAACCAGAGAACTACAAGGTTATGCGAGGAAATGTAGTTAAGATCTGCTCAATTGTCAGGAGGAGGTGGTGCATCTGCAGATGCCGAGCTCCTCGGCAGTTTAAAAATCATGAACAAAAGCCCTAATGAAGACATAGCTGAAGAGATAGCTCAGTGATCTAAGTGCCTGACTGGCAAGCACAAGGACATAAGTTCAATCCCTGGTACCACATGCCGTTCCAGCCCTGCTGGGGAGGCTGAGGCATGAGACTCTCCATGAAAGGGAGAAAGAAAGAGAGAAAGAGAGAGTTAAAAAAAAAAAAGACATAGCAATTCCTGATCCACTCATAGCCATGACAACACACAGCGTTTACCTTACTAACATGTACTTTATAGTTTTTAGATTTTTGTTTCTTCTCTCTTCTCTTCTCTTCTTCTCTTCTCTTCTCTTCTCTTCTCTTCTCTTCTCTTCTCTTCTCTTCTCTTCTCTTCTCTTCTCTTCTCTTCTCTTCTCTT
>NW_004524580.1:7825931-7849375 GCF_000260255.1 Octodon degus
TTCTCTTCTCATGGTACCAGGAATCAAACTCAGGCCCTTGCACTTGCCAGGCAAGTGCTTATTCCACTGAGCTATCTCCCCCGGCCCTTATAGTTTTAAATTTGAAATACTTTTATGATTTCTTCCCTGGAGATATCCACTATGTCTGCATCCACTGAGTGAGTGACGCAGTGTGCTTAACTGCTCCATTAGTGGACATTTGTTTGGTATCCTCTATTACGTAGTCTCATGCATGAGGAAGAATTGAAGGGCCAGGTGGCATCAGTGCATGACAAATTTCTATTTGTGCTGCTGAAATTGTTTGCCATAACTACTGGTTCAACTTTTCTCTTTCACAAACAATATTTGAGGGTTTGCTTCCTTGGTTATTGTCAATAATGGATAGGAATAGAAAAATTCCATGATACAGGAAGCAAAAACTGTCAGCTCCTATCCCAGTATATATGAATTTGCCACTGAATTGAAATCTTATTACATACTTTTAAAATGTATTGGGTGCAGGATCTCACTGTGCAGTGATCCTCCTATTTTTAGCCTCTCCAGCACTGGGATTACAGGCATGGGCCATCACGTCTAGACTCGGTGACAACACAGTGCACCCAAGGGCAGCGCCAGTGCTGCATGTGGTGCTGGGGATCGAACTCCAGTCCCTGCATTTGCCTGAGCAGGTGCTTAGTCCACTTAACTATCTCACTGGCCCATATTACGTCCTTATTGTATTTCTTTTTTTGTCTGTTTTTTTCTGTAATAATTTAATGTTGTTCTCCATAGGGACAAATCATTTTATAAGCTTTAACTCACTTGTCTCCATTTTTCAGGTTATGTTTTAATTAACATAATATCTTATTCATTTTAATTTTATTAAGTGATTATGAATTAATTACTGATTTATAAAAATCAACTAAGCTGAAAAGGTGGAACAACAAATATGGTGCCTCTTCAGGATCTAATGCTTAATGGAAAAAGAGGTTTTGGTAGGAATTGAAAAATTTCTAGAAACAGTAGTGAGGATTACATTAAAGAATGTTTACACAGTTTTAGATTTGAAAGCCCTCTTGAACTTTTTTATAGTAATAAAATTTTGGAATCAAAGAAATTAGAAACAGTGTAAGTATTTTATATATAGTTTTAAAATCTATTGTTTGTGGCACTTCTGACAGGACATTATGTGTAAATGGAAACCATATCTTCAGAGGCTCATCCTGAGAAAAATGTGTAGACAGACTAATTGTAAAACCATATTATTCCAATATTGCTAAAAAGGAAATATATATTTTGCACAGAAAATACATTTAGAAGAAATACATGATTATGTTCACCACTGGCTGTCTTAGACTTGTTGAATTGTTGGCAAGTTTCTTTTTGTTTATATTTTTGATATTATTTTCATTAATAAATCAGTTTTTCCTTTTTTTTTGTGGAACTGAGGATTGAATTCAGGCCCTCACGTTTGCCAGTGAAGTGCTTATTCTACTGAGCCATCTCCCTGGCCAAAGAAATCATAAACATAGGGTTCTGTTTTGTTTTAAAGGGATTGAGAGGTCCTTGGAAAAGATGAATTTTGTCAAGTAATTGAAAGATCAAAACTACGCTACAGAATAAACTTGACCAAATAATGCACGAGCTGTTCTGCTTACTCTTCATGATAAGGAGAATGTTTTGTTTTCTTTTCCTCCATGATGAATATTTTGAGGGGGCTCCTTATTTTCATGAGGCAAGATATATAATGTGTAATTCACTTGGTGTACCTGATTTGCCCTGCAAGTGTTTTTACTTGTATTATTTTAGAGTGGTATAAACTCTGGAATTCAAGTATCAATGTTATAAAAAAGGTCCATAAGATTTATGAAGGAATTCAAGGAAATAAGCTCAATTCCACAGTAGCTCCTGGGCATGGTGGTGCACAGCTCAAATCCTGGAACTCAGAAGGCTGAGGCAAGAGAATCACTGTGATTTCAATGCCAGCCTGCGGTAATATAGTGAGTTCAAAGCCAGCCTGAACTACATAGCAGGACCATGTATGAAAAAGAAGACAAAAGCAGTAGAGTAAGAAATACTTAATCAAGCTGGGGAAATAACTCAGTAGAACAACTGTTTTCCTGACAACACAGGTTCCTAAATTCAATCCCCAGTACTGCAAAAAAACCCAAAACAACAACACCAAAAACAAAAACAAAAACAACCCCCTACCCCCAAAACAATGAAATACTTAATCAAATATGTGTGAGTAATTTGATATTGGGTCAGTGCTTTAAAATTAATTTTTAGAATATGATCTTTTATCTTTAGAAAAAGTGCATAGGCTGTAACTATAGTAGCCTACTAAATGTAGCATTCAACACATTTAGTTATGCAGTATTCATATTCTTGTTCTATAAGAAAATGGTAAAAATGATGTCTGGGAAGAAGAAATTATTTAATTAATTAGTAAGAACATTCTACAGTCCTTTCTATAGTTAATGGTAAGGAGAACAGATTCTATGACTCAATGGAGTTGAAATCCAAATGATGTCACTTACTAATCTAGCTGAAGTAGCAGATATGACCTGACTGTCACTTCAAGAGTGCAAGAGGGATCCTTCAAGTAATTTCATATTTTTTTTCTTTAACAGTAAAGATAGATAAGTGAGAATGAAATGACTCGGAGGTCGGGATGCATTAGGTGCTGCTTCTGTTTAGTCAGCTTTTTTTGCTCTCACTGCTTGCCTCTGTAACTTTGCACATGGGCACAGCCGCTTAAATGAAATTTTCTTTATTATGTTTGTCAGTAGAAAGAAGATGCCATGCTACATCCCTCCACTCTAGTTTTAAAAATCCATTGCACAATGAATTCATGACAATGGCATGTGTTAATTTTCACTTGTTGTGAAATCAGTTACTACAGGTAGCAAAACTATCATCTCATGGCTTCTGTGGGTCAGAAGCCTGGACACAGTTTAACTTTGTTCTGTGTTCTGGCTCTGAAAGGTTCTATATGAATCATTGGCTGAAACTGTGGCCCTGTCTAAGCTTCAGGGTCCTCTTATTCCAACCTCATTAGGGTTGTTGGCTTGATTAAATTTCTTTGCTTAAGAATTGAGATGAATTTCTTGGTTTTTGATAGGGCATACCCTCAGCTTCAGAGGCCAAGTTCATGTCCCCACCTGTTGGCTCTCATGTAGTGGCAGCTTACTTCTTTAAAGCAAGCTGATAAATCTTTATCTTATTTTGCTACAATGAAAACATGTCAGGACTGTTAGCCATCATATGTAAACTCGGTTGGATTAAGAAACTCTTAGTTAGATTGGGTGTGGTGACACATGCCTGTAATCCCAGCACTTGGGAGGCTAAAAGCAGAAGGATCACTATAAGTGTGATCTGTGTAGCGAGACCCTGTATACCCCATACTAAAATACAAAAAAAAAACAAAAACAAAAACAAAAACAAAAAAACACCAAAAACCAAAACCCAACAAACCCCCCAAAACCCTTTTAGCAGGTTATTAAAACATAGTTTTGGTTTCATTTGGGTGGGTCATGCAGGCATGAGCTTGGGGTCCATGTCTTATCGCTCACCCCTTCCTCTCTGGCGCTGCTCTGCTGTGCTGCTTCCCAGCTGCCACATATCAAGCAGGTTTGCTCCACCTGCACCTTCCACTGTTGTGTTTCTGCCATGGAGTCCTCCCACAGTGAACCGAGTCCCCTGAAACCATAAGCAAACCTCTCCTCCTATAAGTTGTGTGTACTGGCTAATGTGTTTTAGCCACAGCAAAGTCAACTAATACAGAAAAAAAAGTATTGGAGAAATGGGATCTATGCTGTAACTCTATGTAACCATGAGGCTTAGAGGCTTTTGGAACTGGTTTGCTGGAGGGGCTTGGAAAGTGTTAAAGATGCAAGCTAGAGAAGCCTACTGTGTTATAAATAGAGCCTGCTAGGAGATTCTGGTAAGAGCTCAGAAGACACCAATGCTGATTTGAATGTGAACAGTAAAGACCAGGTTGAGAAGAGTTCATTTGAGAATAGACGCTTCATTGGCAATTGGACTAGAAGTGGTGTTTGTTACACTCTGGAAAGAAAAATAAAAATCTGTCAGCACTTTGCCCATGTCCTGCTATTTTGTGAGAGACTAAGATTAATGCCAGTAGACTAATTAATCTGGTGGAGAAACTTCTAAGGTAGCCCATTGTTCAGGCTGTGGCACAGGTATTGTTGGATCTTGTTATCCAGATTTGTATATGAAGAACTTCAAGAAAAAAGCATAGTAGAAGAATTTAATAAAATTAACTTTGGTACAAAAGAAACCATGTGTAAAGTTGTGACCAAAAGAGGTATGATCACTGATGACATAGTGCCATTCAGAGAAACCAATAACTATGTACTGGGACAAGGAGAAAGATATCTTGAGAGTATCTCAAAACTTAGCAGGACCTCACTTCTTGCAGGCTTATGTGTGCAAAAGTTTAAAGTTTTTATTTGAGAAAGGACACCCTGGGACCCTACTTGAGAAGTGCCTTCTGTGGAATTGGTTTCCAGGAATTCATTGCTCTTTGCCAATTCATCCAGGAATTCAAAAGTTGTCTTGGTCCAAAGGGGGCCTGGCTATTGTTTCCTCTTGTAGCTGACTTTGCTGTTCTACATGTGATGCTGGTTGTGTTGGTATGCAGAATTGAAGAGTTAGGAGGTCACAGAACCCTCCACCAAGATTTCAGAAGAAAGCCTGTGAGGCCAGACAAAGAGCTCCTGAAAAACTGTGTGTGACACAATGGCAGTGAAGCCAAAGATGAGTGAAAACCTAGTAATGTAGGACATCTGGTGAGGAAGTCTGCAGACCATGAATGGAAGAAGTTAGAGGGAAAGAGAGAGAGAGAGCTAGACAGCTAGAGAGCGAGAGAGTGAGAGAGGGAGGAAGGAGGGAGGAAGAAAGAGAGAGGATAGAGGAAGAGAGAGAGGAGGGAGAGAGGAAGAGAGAGAGAAGAGGGAGAGAGGAAGAGAGAGAGAAGAGGGAGGGAGGAAGAGAGAGAGAGGGAGAGGGAGGGAGGGAGGCAGGGAGAGAGAGAGAGAGAGAGAGAGAGAGAGAGAGAGAGAGAGAGAGAATTGACAAGGCCATGTGAGCAGGACTGCCTGAACCTTTAGGAACTTGCATCTTACTGTTGTGTGTCCCAGATACTGGACACATAATTACATTAATGTTTGCCTTACTTTTGTCTTTAAAATTTTTCTTTTATGTACTGGAGATTGAACAACCAGGATCTTTGTACAGAGTATATCCCCAGGGCTATTTCAAGCTTTTCTCTTGATATAGGTCTTGGTGAGTCAGAGTTGCTCATGGTGATCCACTCAATCTTGTGATCCACTTGCTTCAGCCTCTCTGGGATTACAGGCATGTGCTGTCACACCTACTTTTTGGTCCTGTTATTTTCCTATCCCTCTTACCTCCTTTTAATATTTGTTTATTTTTTAATATTTTATTTATTCATTTATTTGATACAGGGGCTGGCTACCCAGCTTGGACTCAGCCTCCCCCACTCTAGGACTACAGTATGCACAACCACTCCTGTTTTGGTGGCTGGCACCATGTACCTGGGGTTCTGGGGCTGGCACTGCATGTTGCACTGGGGATCAAACCCAGGTCCTTGTGCTTGCCATGCAGTCACCTAGACCGCCAAGCTGTCTCTATACCTCCTTTTTAGATGAGGAGTGTTTATCCTATACCATTGTACAGTGGGATTATGTAACTTGTTTTTATTTTTACAGAACTTCTCAGCTAAGTGTCTGCCTTTATCCTCAGAGGAGACTTTTTATTGGACTTTTGAATAATCCTGGAACAGCTGGTAACCTGGGTAAGAGATTATTGCAGCTTCATTTTATACAAGATATTTGCCTTAATTACTTTTCCTTTTGTTGCGATGATATACCAGACACAGACAATTCAAAAGATGAGAGTTTTATTTTGGGTTATAATTTTTAAAAGTTTTATTTAGTGGTCAGCTGGCTCTAAAGGAGAAATGGCATGGCAAAAGGGCCTGGCAGAGGAAAACTGCTCACATGACCAGAATGAAGGGAATAGCTTTGGAGGGAGGGAGAAACACTCTCTGAGGCTGCACTCCTCGTGAACCACATCTTCCAATCAGGCCTCACAGCACCTTCAACTGTTTTTTTTTTTTTTTTTTTTTTTTTTTGTTTTGTTTTTTGCAGAACCGGGGATTGAAGTCAGGCCCTTGCGCTCATCAGGGAAGCACTTATTCCACTGAGCCATCTCCCTGGCCCCCCCCTCTTTTTTTTTTTTTTTTTTTTACCTTCAACTGTTGATTCATCAGTGGATTAATCTCCTGATGAATACAGTACCTCCATGCCCCAGTCACCTTCCATACTCATGAGGATTTTAGGGGACAGTTTAGATCTCAACTGTGATGAGAATTGTGTCATGTTCAATGGAATTCTAAATGTAAGGTTGTGTTTATTTGGAGAGAATCTATGTTGTAAACAGATATGTTTGGATGTCAAGTTGATGTTATGATTTGTGTCTAGTTGTCCCCCGAAAGCCTCATGCAATCACTGGGGCAGGATTCTAGAGTTTATGATTAATTCATGATCCAATGTTGGTATTATGGGTGTGGGCACTACTCCTTCCCTGGGGCAGATAGCCTGAATACAATATGAGGAAGGCAGAGAGGTTTACTAGTTGCTGAAGCTGCTGCTCCTTCCTTCACTCTTTGCTGTTTTCTACAACCATGAACTGCTGCCCTCTACCATGTGCCACTCTGCCTTGTAGCCAGCCAAGTATGGACTGAAGTCTCTGCTGACTATGAGCTAAATAAATCTTTCTTAATTTTGGATGTCGGATATCTTGCTCTAGCAATAAGAGAAAAAAACCAAGACAGTTGACAAGGGTGGGTTGTGGTGGTTAAGTTTATTTGTGTCAACTAGATTGGATTGGAAGCTATGTAGGGGATTGGTAAAGCAAACTTTTGGCTGTGATTAAATGTGTAGTCATGGAGGTGAGTAATTAAATGGAAGTGTGACCTTGAATCCTATATATGATTCTTTCCCCCTTCCTCTCTGGCACTGTTTTTTTGTTGTACTTCCTGGCTGCTGTAGACTAAGAATCTTTGCTCCATCACTGTTTGGCAGTGAGTTTTCTGCCTTTGAGTTTGCCTATGATGGACCAAATCCCTTGAAATTGTGCTTCAGATCCAACTTCTCTTCTTTTAGTTTGTGGGTTTAGGCATTAGAATATCAGTGATAGGAAATCTGGCTAAGATATATGCAACATAATGAAATTCTAGAAGTGATTTTTCCCATTATATTCATAGCACTGCTGCTAAGGAGGGGAATTATTTAGAGTATGCACACCAGGGAGTAAGAATTTTAGGTATCAACCCAGAATTTTCCTTACCATTGAGTTTGGAGCTTTGTGCTTAGACCAGCTAAAGTCATTTCCCAGCCTTATGAACTTAGAGGGCTCTGCTATCTTCTGCTCTTCTATTCTTTCTCTGTGTCTTTTCAAGGTGTAAGAGTCATGAATACTTCCTTCTGGATATAATGGCTATAGGAAGGCAGGATTTCATTCATTTCTTATTCCTACATTCATGACACATTCTTCACCAGAATTTTTCAGTAAGCTTTTATAGAACAGAATTCACTAATTAAATGTCCTGATAATCTGTTTTATAAATAAATGTCCCCTCATCCTGGAACATTCCTTAACCAATTTATCAGAAAAGCTGTACATGTGATGGAAAAATAAGTTATAACCAAATTTTCACAGATGCTCAGCAAGTTCTTCAAATTCTCAAATGTAACATAGTCTTTCCCGAGGGGAGAAAACTAAGGTTTTCAATTAAGCCTGTCAACAGTGGAAATAGAGAAAATGCAATCATCCTAAGAGATATTTTAGAAATAAAATCAAGACAAAATGGCTTCAAATGGCAAGAAAATGACTGAGAATGTCATGTTGGCAATTTTTTTGTTTGGCTCTTATAGGGCTTGGAGAGGGAAATTCATGAATTTAGTTTTGGGCAGTGATTTTCAATTGCCTACGAGAAGCATCAGAGGCCACTGCAGGTATAAGTACTGCTATACATCTCTGGGAATAAATGAAATTCCAAATGGAATAATCAGGAATCTTGACAAGAGTTGAAGTCATGCAATGCAACAAAATAGCCCAGACTCAAGGAAAACACTGTAGGGCAAGACAGGTTAAGTTGGAAACGTCAGGTGACCTAGTAATGTGGACTGAAGAGAGGAAGGAGCCAAGAGGGAGCTGTGTCTGGGAGACTGATGAGATCTCAGCAAAGATTTAGAGTTCAATGAATACTGTCAAATGCTAGAGAAAACATACAGCAAATTATCAAGGAGTGTAGTATCATAGGAATTACTGGGCAGTTCACAGCCATGTACTCATCCTGGGTTTCCTTACCATGAGATGTCACTTTCCCACTGGCATTCTCTTCCATCTCTGCACCCTTTCCTCCCTTCTTTATGTAAAGTGTGATTCTCCACATGTCATTGTTTTGACATTTGTCTCCATCACTTAATTAATCCACTGCAGGAAGGGTACCAGTGGTCAGAATGAAACTAACCAGAGCAGGGCAGGGAGAGCTGGAGCAGGGCAAGAGGGAAGCAGAAAGAAAGGAACTGAGCCTCATGGAGGGCTCCAGCTGGGTCTGCAGCTTCCCTGAACACTGGGCCACCATCTCTGCACTTGTAGAGATAGGGCCCGTGGATGAGAGTGAGGTGCAAGTGGTGGTCGGGGTAGGTTGCATGGGTTATAGGCACCTACAGGTTTCTTCCTTGTATAGTGACTGAGCCTTCATTATATTTCAGGTTTCTGTTTCTTATCCTTTCCTAACCACTCTAATCATTCTTAAAAATCTCAATCCTTTTCTTTATACTCAGTCATTCTACATGTGTCTAAAATTGGCCTAGTTGGACTATTTCTAAAGCAGTGCATCTCAGAACAGCTGTTGTTTTTCCACTCTAGGGGCCAATACTGAATTTTATTGATTTGGACTTGAAGATTAGGCAGCCCAGAGCAATGTGTCCACTGAAGTGTCCTTTCTGTGGCACACAGCCTTTAAAATTCTAGTTTACACCTAGATGGGCATGGGGGGGCATTAGCATGACCCAGAGGACAGCACTTACATTAGACTGCCTGGAAAAATGAATAAGATTAAAACTTTGCAATCCATCTGTGATTTGATGATTGGATATTTCTTTTTAACTGGGCTGCATTTTATCTAGGGTGAGCACCTGCTTAGTATGAAATAAAGCAGATTTGTAAGAGGAAACTTGCATTAGAGTGAGCTTTAGAGAGATTTAGAATAGATCCTAGGGGCATGTTTTCTGTTAAAAAAATCTTTTCAGTTTTAGAAATGAACAATATATATGTATATATGCCATTTTTTCTTTAATCTTAAATTGAATGTGAGTTTGTAGGTCATTAGTTCTTTGGGTTCCTAAGAAATGCTGCACAAGACTTTCAGATGAATATATTAAGAAAGAAAATGAGTTGAAATAACTATTGAATATTTTTCCCATTTAAGTTTCAACTCTATCAACAGTATTTGAAATAGTTTTCAAAATGGTGGAGTAGATCATGGTGCCCGGCATTCAGCTGGGAAGAGTCCAGGACTTGGCAACGGGCTCAGCTGGAGGAATCCAGGTGACTAGCCCTACCCCTACATCAGTTAGGGCCAGGCAACCAGGGGAAGGCCAGCCACACAGTAGGACCCCAGCTAGTGTGCACATCATGGACCGGCGGGACTAGCGAGATAGAGAAGTCCAAAATGGGAACCAAAGGTGGTAAGTTAGGTGACAAACACTGTGCTTAGGGACAAAGACACTTGGAATAGAAGCAGGCAGATGGAGCCACCTCTTTTTTTCCTGAATTTATCTTTTATTTTTGTTTTTATCTTTCTTTTCTTTTTTTCTTATAAGTTTTCTCTCTTTTACAAATGGCAGAGGAAAACTTCAGCCACAGAAAACTAATGCCATCACCCAAACCCAGAGAACATGTTTAGATAATCCCCTGCTAAATCCCTCATTCTTTCTCTTCTACCTTCTTCTCTCGTATCCCAAGGCTTGCAAGATCATCCCTTGCCCTCCAGCATTGCTTCTGCTTCCTTTCCAGTTATCTTTATTTTATTCACGATCCTTCTTAAGTTTCCCTACCACAGGAAAAAACTCACTGTACTGAGGGAAACACTTTGCACATAAGCTACCAATTTATGAAAAATCTTTATAGATTTTGCTATTATGGTTTAGGGTACAAAAATAATAGCTAACACAGTTTGTAAGTTTCTAAAATGTGTTTGAAGCTGTTGTTATTGCTGATTACACTACTTTAGCTAGGATGCCATAAGTGTTATAATCAGTTATCTTTTCTGTAGACAACATTGGGAAGCTCTGGGGTAATAACCTCACTACAGTCTAACACCAAAGGACAGGGGACTGAGCCGGACAAATACCAACATTCCATTCTCAATTAATTGGGGCCAGGGAGATAGCTCAGTGGAATAAGCACCTGCCTGGTAAGTGCAAGGTCCCAAGTTTGAGCCCTTGTTTTTAAAAAAGTGACACTATCAATTAATTGGAAAGGTAGGATCTTAGGACAGACAAAAGCAAGAATTTCCTACACACAAAAGATATCCCTGAAGAACAGGTTTTTCCTGAAGAAGCCTTGATACTAGTGATAGAGCTACCTTCTACAAAATCATGCAAGGATCATTACAGAAAGTGAAATAATTTTTTTCTGAAATAGAAAATGACAAGACCCTGAAGCAAAATGGAATTTCAGACCTCCAGTCTACCCAGAATAAGCCCAGGAGATACCAACATAGAAAAAAGCAGGACACACACCTGAGATGTCTGAAGTGATAGCAACAGGAGTAAAGAAACAAATCCATGAGACGATATAGGAAATCAGATTAGAAATAACCTTTCATATAAAACAGGAGTGAGAACCATAATGAAGGAATTTCATAGCTTATCTAGAGTTGACATAGCTAAAAACAATAGAGGAGCATAGGAAAATGAAGGAAACCTTGAATGAACAATATAGGAAAGAAACAGAATGCACTGAACAAATTCAAAGAGATAGCTAGGAAATTAAAAATTCCACTGAAAGCTGGCACAATCACTTGGACAAAACTGACTGAAAAACCATACAAGAGTATTTAAAAAAAATAACTGTACTTTAGAAATGCCTACCTCTGCAACTACTTCATGGTTTTGTAATTACTTTCTGCACCTCTGTAGCCATTACAGTGTAATTGAACATACACCATGCCTGACTGTACTATTATACCAAGCTTCCGAATGATCATTAATGTACTCTTGTAACTAAAGAGCTCACACTGCTAGCTAATCAGAAAAAATGGCCAGGTTGCTCCATCCTGCCCTCTCACCTCCCTTACACCAACTTGCTCATCATATAAAAGCCACCAGAGATCGGCCTCAATATTCTGGGAATGATCCCAATCAGTATCTGTCATAAGTAAATCTACCACCAAATCTTTGGTGTCATTTTTGTGTTTCTGATTGCCATTGCAAAGATAGACTTTCAGATCTTGAAGACAGGATTTTGGCTAACATTCTTGAAAGGAAAGATCTCTTAAAAATAACAAGGGACCAGGGAATAACAATTCAACAGCTATAAAATGATTCAAAGGAAAATAACATAATACTGATAGGTGTTGTTGAAAATGCAGGAGTCAACACAAGTGACATAAAAAGACTATTTGCTGAAGTAATAGCAGAATATTTCCCAAGCATGGGAATAGAATCTGGCATACCATTAAATGAGGCATATAGAACTCCAAATATCTATGATAAAAATACTTGTATATTCACACATATAATAATCAAGATTGAAGAAATTCAGCAAAAAATGAGAATATTAAAAGTTGCTAAAGAAAAGAAACATTATCTATGAAGGTAAACCCATTAGAATTATGACTGATTTCTCAATACAAACCTCAAGTTAAGAAGAGGTTGTAATAAAGTATTTCAGGTCTTGATCCAACTCATATTGATGTACCCTATAAAACTATCTGTCAAAATAAATGGAGAAGCCGGGTATGGTGGCACATGACTCTAATCCTAGAATTTAGGATTTACAAAAATTTTTTGGAGTGTTCTACTCAAAAACCTCAGGATACATATTCTTCTCAGCTGCACATGGGATATTCTCTAAAAGAAACAATATACTAGCCCATAGAACATGCTTAAGTAAATGAAGAGGAACTGAAATTATCCCATGTATATTATCTGACCTAGTGCAGTGAAGTTTGAAATTAATGGCAAAAGACACTGCAAAAACTCTATAAACACATAGAGGTTAAATAACACTCTCATGAACAACCAGTGAGTCACAGATGAAATTAAAGAAAAAATAAATATTTACAATCAAATGATAATGCAGATACAACATAACAAAACCTATGAGATGCAATGCAAGCAATTCAAAGAGAGAAACTTATAGCAGTGAATTCTCACATTAGGAAAAGAGAACAAGCGTAAATAAACAACTTAATGCTACACCCCAGGAATGCTACACCTCAAGCATGTTGAAAAAGAGGAGCAAGTCAAGCCCAATGCCCATACAAGGAAGGAGGTTACAAAATCAGAGCAGAAATTAATGCAATTGAGCCTAATAAGAAAATACAAAGAAATAGTGAATTGAAGAGTTAGTTCTTTGAAAGCATAAACAAAATTGATAAACTATTAGCCAGACTTATCAACGAAAGAAAGAAAAAACTGGCATTCATGAAATGAGGAATGAAAAGGGTGAAGTCACTACAGAGCCTGTGGAATTTCAGAAGATCATCAAACCTACTTCAAGAACATATCCTCACATAGTATGAAAAACAGATGAAATGGATATATTTCTAGAAATGTATCCCTTGTCAAAGCTAAATCAAGAACATATAATAATTCTGAATATTGGAATAACAGTTAGTGAAGTTGAAAATATAATTAAAAACTAACGAACAAAGAAAAGACCAAATCCTGATGGGTTCATGACTGAATTGCACAGGAAATTTTAAAAGATTGGATGGCACTACATCTCAAACTCTTTATTTTAAAATAACTTTATCAAGAAACAAATACCAATGAGACAGTTTCAAAACCGATTAATAGGACAGTTTCAATAATAAATACATTCCATATTGTTGTCTTCATGGTTATTCATTGTACAAGGTTCAGACATGATATCTTGTCCACAAGCACTATTAGAACAAATTCTTCTATTCATTGAATTAAGAGAATGCAGCTGTATATCTATCCTATTTTTTTTTTAATTTTTTTTTATTTTTAACATTTATTTAGTGTGTGTGTGTGTGTGTGTGTGTGTGGCCAGCTCAGCCCACCAGGGGCGCGGCTGGCTGGCATGTGGTGCTGGAGGATCGAACCGCGGTCCCTGTGCTTTGCCAAGCTTGTTCCAAGTAGGTGCTTTAGACCACTGAGCCATCTCTCCAGCCCTATCCTAACTATTTTTGAATATACAGATACAAAATGGTTACTCATTTGTGTTCCCTTTTTTTGTTTAGTTTTGTCAGAGAAGGGTATTCCATTGTCATTTAAATATTGTAGGTGCCTGAATTCAGCAAAATATTCCAATATAGTCCAATAGTTCACAATAGTAGTGGGTTATATGCATGACTAGCAATGTCAGAAGTTGTTGACTTGAACATTTTACAGCTCAGCATATTACTATGGCTTTACTTTTTATATTTCATTTTTATATTTTTCTGCTGGATGGTTAAGACCAAGATAAAGCAAGACCTATATAACAAGAAATGTAACTTTTGTATCTGATAGTTCAGTCGAATCTCCTCAGGATTTATTCTGAAACCCTATACTGCAGTTTGTATATCCTTTGTCAGTATCCGCCATGTAGATGAGTCATGGCTATTGCTTGACCAATTTGCTCTCTGTGAAAGCCTGAGAGAATGTTTTTTCTCCATGTGACTCTCCTTAGGCTCACTCTACATCACTGATCACATTCCTCTATGGCTCCATATTCCCCTTGATCAGAAAATTTGGGACACAACTGAGTTACATGATGTTATAGTATAGGTTCTCCTATGTCCTGAGTCTTCATTGACCTTGAAAGGTGGAAAAAAGTTCTCTCTAACTCATTTCAGGTGGCAAGTATTTCCTTATACCAAAACTAAAGACCAATCAAAAACGGAAACTACAGGCTAATCTCCCTAATAAATAAAGATGAAAAAATCCTCAATAAAACAGTACTAGAAAGAATTTACCAAATTATCATGAAGATTATAAACCATAAACAGGTGAGATTAATCCCAGGAATTCAGGGATGTTTTAACATATGCAAATCAATAAACATATCATATCAATGGAGCCAAATACAAGACCCATGCAGAAAAGTTTTTGATAAAGTGCAGCACTCATTCATGATAGAAACATTACACAAAATCAGAAAACTGGTCTTTATCTTAATCTGATGAATGCCATCTATGACAAACCAACTGCCAACATCATACTAAATGGACAAAGACTAAAACCTTTCAGTGTAAATTCAGGGGCAAGAGAAGGATGTCCACTATCACTACTCTTTTTCAAAATAGTTCTGGAAACATTAGCTAGAGCAATTAGACAGTAGAGAGAAATAAAAGGAATAAAGATAAGAAAGGAAGAAATGAAATTATTATAATCCACACATAACATGATATTGTACATAAGATACCCTCCAAACTCCACCAAAAGATTTAATAACCAAATTTAGTAGCACAGCTGGATATAGAGTCAACACTCAGAAATCATTAGCATTACTGTACACAAGCAACAAACTAACTGAAAGTGACAGGGAAAAATGCCCCCTTTTTCATGTATTTAGGACAGGGTCTACAGGGTCTCACTACATAGATCAGACTCGTAGTGATTCTCCTGTTTCAAGCCTCCCCAGTGCTGGGATTAGAGGCACATACCCATCTCAATCACAGTTCACAGTGTGCCACAATGGTGGGGCTGGCATGACACGCTGGGAATCCCGGCCACTGCACTCTGCCTAAGGAGGCACTTCAGTCTGCGAGCTATACGATGCCCTTTGTAATAGCATCCAAAAAATGAATTACCTAGAACTCAAGCAAGAAAAAAATAAAAGATCTACATATTGAAAATTACAGTACTCTGAAGAAGGAGATCCAATAATGTATCAGAAAATGCAAAGATATTCCTTGCTGATGGGTAGGAAGGACCAGCATTGTGGAAATGTCCATTCCCCTAGTTTTGTTGTTCCCTCATCAAAATAACTTTAATATACAACCACAGGTCTAGAGAAAACATTTCTAAAATTCAGTTGGATTGAGAAGAGAACCAGAATAGAAAACACAATCCTGACAAAGGCAAGACAAGAGGCATCAAAATTACTGACTTGAAATCATAGAACAAAGTTTTTGTGATAAATGGTACTGGAAAAAAAAATCCCTAAGGATCAGTGGAGCAGAAGAATGGATGCAGACAAAACGAAAAACACATTCAGTCACCTTATCTTTGACAATGGGGCCAAGCATGTTCACTGGAAGAAAGATTGCGTCTTTAATAAATGATGCTGGAATAACTGGCTTTCAACATGTTGAAGACTAAAGTTAGATCTGTGGCTATCACCATGTACTAAACTGCAGTCAAAACGGATCAAAATCTAAATATTAAAAGAGAGATAATAAATCTATTGAAAAGAAAATAGGTAGAAATCTTGAAGTCACAAGGGTAGGCAGAGAGTTCATGAACAAAACACAAACTGCACAGGAAATACTTCAAAGAATCAACAAATGGGATTTCATCTAATTAAAAAGACTTTGTGCAGCAAAGAAAATCAACAGAGTGAAAAGACTCCACAGAGTGGAAAAAAAATTTAGCAAAGTGTACCTTAGACAAAGGTCTTCTATCTACAACATATAAATAATTGAAAAAACGTAGCTCCCCCTAATTCAAACACCCAATTGAAAAATGGGCATCTGGGATGAATACACAATTCTCAGATGAAGAGATAAAAATGGCAAATAAATACATGAAAAAATGCTTAACACCATTGGTCATCCACGAAATGGAAATTAAAACCCTAATACTCCATCTCACCCAAGAAAGAATGACTATCATCAAAATATTGACGGTAAATGCTGGCAGGGCTGTGGAGAAAAAAAAATCATTCTCCACTCTTTGTGCGGGTGTAGAACCACTGTGGAAATTAGTGTGGAGATTCCTCAAGAAACTAGAATTAGAGGTCCCTTTCATCCCAGCTATTCCACTTCTGGGTATTTCCCTATGAGAAATACAAACAGCATACCACAGTGAAATATGTGTACTCATGTTTATAGCAGAACAATTTGTAATAGCTAAATCCTGAAAACTAAATGCCTGTCAACCAACGAATGGGTAAAAAAAAAGATGTGATATTTTTATACAATGGAGTACTACTCAACTATAAATAAGGATATAATTGAGGATTTTATAGGTAAACAGATACAGTTTGAGACCATACTCCTAAGTGCAATAAGTCAGACTCACACCCACATGTGTAAATATTGTATTGTCTTTCTAGTGTAATAAACTGAAACTATACATGAGATCTTGAATGTTCAATCGATACTGTGAAATGGGAAGAAAATGTTCAAAAGGAAAGAATACCTGTGATGGAGGAAAGGAGAAAAAAAGGAAGGGAAATATATGTATTATTAAATATTACATATTGTATGTGTTAGCTAAGATCTATATCTTCAAAATGCATGTTAAGAAATATATATATGTATATATATTAGCTAAATTAATAGTATACTAATTTCTGCTAGTTCATAGAAAAGAAAGGTTTATGTTTATATTGTTTGATCAATTTTCATACGTATGTCTTGTAATCTGAATAACTACTTTGAATATAACAACAAGTAATGTAATAACAATTATTAATCTCTTATTATCTTGCTTTGAAATTTTGTATCATTGTTTTTATATTTTTCTCTTTAAAACAAAAATAGCAAAATGATGGAATACTTCAACATGAGAGGAATTACTTCCAGTGAAATAGTAGTATGTTCTAAATTTCTGTCAATTAAGGTTAGCTTTACACAGAGCAATGTAATTTTGTATAATTCCTTGATACTTTGGTTTGTTTCTAACATTACCTATTCAATTAAGACAGTTCAGAGAAGCAAACTGTTTTCTTACTTGTTTGAAAGTGCTCAAGTTTCACATTTTATTAGCTGGATAATATTATGTAGCACCTATTCGTGAATGCCTTAACATTCAATTAGATGAGCAGCCAGCCAAAATTGAAAAGATGTAACAATAAGTTGATGCACACACATAGTACCTGAGGCATATCTAATAATTTAATTTTGAGGTTAAAATATGCATGTTTAATTGAACTGAATGCATGTTACTTTCCAGATGGAGAAGTCAATTGTTCTGCTGCTCTGGTTATAGTACACGAAGACACTTTTGAATATGCCCCTTTAGGGATAATGAACTAATGGGTAATATGTGATTGCTTTGAGTCTATTATTTTGGAAAATGATGGGTATATTGAATATAAATAATGCTAAAGGTAAGATTTAGCAAATAAGTAATTTTCCCTTGCTAGGTGGTACACCAATTTATTTATTTATTTTTAGTACAGGGTCTTCAGGGACTCACTACACAGATTGGACTCCTAGTGATCCTTCTAGTTTTAGCTTCCCAAGCCCTGGGTTTATAGGCACACGACACCACACTCAGTCTCAGTTCTTTCTCAGTGCAGCTCAGGAGCAGGACTGGCACAGCATGTGGTGCTGGGGATTAAACCCCAGTCGTTTAGATGAGATCTGTTTTCGCTCCTCACAAATTTGAAGTTGGGGTGTTTGGCCAAGAAGAGAGAAGAACTTGGTAAAAACTTTGTACAAAGAGACATTTGAAGGTTGTTTTTGTAGGAATTTTGGTATATTTAGTCCTTCCTCTATCTGTGGGGACATGATGCCAATAACCTTGTGGATACTAGAATATATTTATGCTCATGACTTTTATGTAAGTATGGTGTAGTGTTTGAATATAGTATACACAGAACTCTTGCAAATTCTGAGTTATCTCTAGACTATTTGTAATAAAATTTGTTTAAATAGTTGTTATACTGTATTGTTTAGGGAATAAGGACAAGAAAATAGTATGTATGTGTTCAATACATATGCAGTTTTTCTCTGACTGTTTTATTTTTTATTTTTGGCAGAACCAGGGATTGAACTCAGGCCCCTGAAAGCACTTATTCCACTGAACTATCTCCCTGGCCCCTCTGATTGTTTTTGGTTTAAGTTTAGTTGACTTTATAGTTGTGAAACTCAAAAATAGAGAGGGACAACTGTCTCTGAACCTTCTGAGAATTGAAGTCCTTTTTTTTTTTTTTTTTTTTTTTTTTTTTGTTTTTTTTTGTATTTAAGGAACATACACAGTCTCTGATTCTCTGGTCTGTCTGACATCTTCCTTTAACTATGAATGAACCGTGATGAACTATAACCTCCCCCAGGTGGGAGGGGCTGTCATGATAGCAGCTAACAGGTTCTGTGAGGATGTGGAGAAAGGGGAACCTGGAAGGCTTTGGTAGGAAAGAAGATTAATGCTGTCATTACAGAAAACAGAAGGAAGCTTCCTCTAACATAAAATCTAGCAGTTCCACTCCTGGTATACCTTCAAAGAAAATAATATCTCATGTTTAAGAAACATCTGTGCTACTATGTTCATTGCAGCACATGTACCATAGTGCTCTTTAGTGGAAACAGTGTAAGATGCTATCAATCAATTAATAACTAAAAAAAATGTACACACATTTTAGCAGTTTGTTATAGTAATAAATTTCCAGAATTTAATGGCCACTACTTTGAGTACTACTTGTAATCGTAGGGGCCAAAGATAACTTGCATTAACCTCATGATGTCTAAGTAAATTTAATATCAAGATATTTATACAGTTTTTCTTTTCTTGATAGACACATGTTATCTCTCTCTCTCTCTCTCTCTCTCTCTCTGTCTCTCTGTCTCTGTCTCTCTAATGAAATACTGTGCAGCCACAAAAATGAGATTTCTGTCATTTGTGACAATATTGATAGTGTCAGTGATCATTAGGATTTGAAATAAGCTGGAAACAGAAAGAAAAAACCACAAGGCTTAATGATATGTGGAACAGAAAATGTTGATTTCATAGAAGTCCAGAGTGGAGAGTGCTGGATGCGAGAAGCTGGGGCAAGTAGAGTAGAGAGAGGAATGGGGAAGGGCGATGAATTGGTACTGTGTTGCACTTAGACGGAAGTTGTAATAAGAAATTCTGGTTTTCTGCTGCACAGTGGAGCGACTATAAGAGCAGATGCATACTACATCTCGGAAAACTAGAAGAAATGCTTTAAAGAAGTGATAAATGCTCCAAGAGAGACACGTCTAATATCAAACGACACCACAAACTTTTAGTTTGTATGTTTCAGTTAAATACATTTAATTTTAAAAAGAATCACAAGGTAAATGGACACCATTACAGTGTTGAAAAATTATCATCTGATATATTTTAAGTTTGAGTTATGTAAATTAGCTTACAAAATAGTATTTATTTTTATTACTTTTCACGTTATTTTTCTACTTCAGATCTCACATAGTTTCCATTATGTACTAATACATAAAAAAACAACAGCAGTTTATATTGAATGGGATGAATTTACTAAGGGAGAGCATCTTGAATTTTATTTTGTAAAATATCAACTTCTTAATAATTGCTAAAAATGAAAGTCATTCCATTTTTTTGGTTCTTAGAAGTAATCATGATCCAAATATGTTGTAACTAATACTACATCATACTGAGGAATTCTGTTTCTTATTGTACTCGTATATGTAGTCATTATTGCAGGAAGTAGTCAAGTAAAATAATATTTAACTTCTCCATAGACATGGATGAATATGGGACTGGGGAGACACCTCAGCAGCTGATGTGCCCACCTGGCAAACTCAAGGTCTTGAGTTGAATTCTTGGTTCTAAAAAAATAAAAATTATAGAATTTATATGTGGGAGAATAATAATTTCAAAAGTAAGCATTTTATGTAAAAATTAATATCTCTTGAATAGTTTATATTCCATATTGAAATACTAGTTATGAAGATGGATAAATCTAATTTTTAATTAATGTCCATGACATAGAGATTAATGTTCAACAAACATTTCATAAGCAAATTATTTACAGAAAATATTCTTGTAGATCCACAACTTCAGAAATAGAAAACTCTAGTAGTAAATGAAGGTTATCATATTATTATACAGTCCATGAATATGGAAAAGCTTTATGTGAAAATTCATTCCAAACTTGTAATGCATAAGTTGTTTCTTAATATAGGTAACATAGGTATTGATCAATTTTATTAACCTAATTATAAATATATACTGTTTCTTATTACTAGGAAATTTAAATTTATAGTAATTAATAGTTATATGATAGTCTAATATATCATCATACTACTATTGTTACAATACAGTGTAAATTTCTGATTTAAAGAAAATGATAAACTTAGCAAAGGATAGAATTTTCGCTTTTGAAATTAGATGTATGCTAATGTGAATTGGTTAGTTATTCTGGATAGTTTACATTTAATCCAGACTATTTAAAATACTATAATATACATTTGTTATCTAAATGATTTATTTTATGTGTGGTGCAGTAAACTGCCAAATATTCTAAAAATATATTTTGGGGTTTGCATCATGATGAATATTTTGTAATTCAGTATCTTTCCAGTTTTATGTGAATAGTACCAATTATTCTCCCTGACTTTTTAGATGGGATCTCAACTAGTGATATGAAAATAATGGCATCAAGTACAAGGGTTTCTTCGACTGGAATATGTTGTCTTTTAATGACCTATCAATGTCACTATCTCTTGATAATTCTTCACAAATTATACATTAGTATGTTATAGTTTACGAATGGTGGAATTTGAAAACTACTGCTTCATATGCTTTTGCATTTGAGCTTAAACAAATGCATTTGGCTCTCATAATCATATTTAAGAATCTGTATGTTCAAGGTGAAACAATTGTATAAATTACTACTTTATTTATAAACTAGTGTATGTATTGAATATTTTGTAGATAACCTGGCTGTTGTATTATTCTTTTTGAAAGTGACATAGTCAAGTACTAATCACTGCAAACTGCTTTTAAGCAAATTAACAGTCTCTCATTTTGTTATTATTTTTTATTTTACCAAAAAAGCCCCCAATAAAAATAATGCTACAATCTTTTAGGTAATAGGAGATTAACAGTGTTCATATATTGCACAGTTGTCTTCAAAGTAGTTGCTCTGATTATAAGGTGTGGCATAAAAAACAATATAAGCTCAAACCATTATCTTTAATGAATTAATAGAAATTAGTATAATTATGAGTTGTCATATATATATATATATATATATATATATATATATATATACTTTTTTCCTCTTCCTTCTTTTCTCTTTTACCCCATCCCAGTTGTTCTTTCCTCTGGAGAAGTTTCTTCCCACTGCACAATATCTATTGTACATTTTGGAGTTTTTCTCTTTTTTTGTATTTAGTGTAGAGTCTACAGGGTCTTACTATGCAGATCATACTTGTAGTGATTCTTACAGGCACGCACCACCATGCCCAGTTCTTAATTGCTCTCTCATTGTGCCCTGGGGGTGGGGCCTACATGGCACACATTTTGGATTTTATTTGTTCTTTCAGTTTCTAATAACAGCACAATTTGTAATAGTTAAGTCTTCAAAATAACCCAAATGCCCCTCAACTGGGGAATGGATAAAAAAGATGTGGTATTTTTATACAACAGAGTACTACTCAGTTATAAACAAGGATAAACTCAAGCATTTTATAGGTCAGTGGATGGAACTTCAGACCATACTCATAAGTGAAATAAATCTGACTCACATGTGTAAACATCACATAGTTTCCCTAGCGTAAAAGTGAATACTTTTTAAAACAATTTACTGGGATCAGAATTCTTAGCGAACTTTGTGTCTAGCAGTCTAAAATAAAAAGAAACCATAAATGTATTAACCATTTTTATACCAGTATATAAAGTAAGGGGAAGGAAAAGAAACTTAAAGGTTTTCCTTAGAATGAAAGACATTTTTGCCTTTTGTTTTAATAGGACAATATTTCTGCATAACTATTTTTTTCTTTTTTTGCGGTACTGGGTATTGAACTCAGGACCCCGTGCTTGCCAGGCAAGCGCTTATTCTACTGAGCTATCTCCCCGGGGCCTATAACTATTCCTTAAAACTACTCTTAAATTATTTTTATTGGTGACAGCTCATTTTCTACATTGATAATAATAGTTTAAACATTTTATTTGTTTGGGAGATGTGTGGGTGAAGTACACATTTAATTCCATGAATTTATCATGCTTAAACTTCTGTGTCTTCAAGAAGGCTAATTATGAGATGCTATATTACTGTATTCATCTTGAACAAAACATTTTATTGGCAGGTTCATGCTCACAAGGATGGGTAGCATTAAAAATAACTGTTATAGAATTAGCAGTGAGAATAAGCCCAGAAACATTGCAAATTATTCTTAAATTGTGTACACCTTGTGGATGTAAAAAAAGAAGAAAAACATTTAACATTTTCACATCTCACATCAAAGAATCAAATAATTTTATTCAATAAGAGAAAAGAAATGCATAGACTGTGATAGACAAAGCTTCATATTGGTTCATTATGTGTTTGTTCCTTACTTCCTGCATCAATTCAATTCCTTTATTGAGTACTTTTGATAAGTGAGACATAATTTCTCTTTCTATTTTTCTATTCCCTTCTCTTCCTATTTTTTTTTATTCTCTTCTCTTTTGTTTACATCTGATTCTTTACCTAATTTTGCTTTACTTTTTGTCTTAGTTACTCTTCTCTTGTTGCTGGGACACATAACCAACACTCCAAATAAGGGAAGCAAAGGTTTATTTAGTTCGCAGTTACTGGAGGTTTCAAGACACTGGAGGAGAGGCTAGGGCGCTGCCGTGTCCAGGATGACCCTCTCCACATCTGAGTTAGCACAGGCTAGCCGGGTTAGTGGTTCCCGCCTCTCTGGCCCCGCCCCTCAAGCCACTCTTTGCTCCTCCAGCCGCCTCTGCCCCATAACCTACGTGAGGCTTTGGGGTGACAACTAAACACAAACCATAGCACTTTTGGTATTTTTCAAAAGTGTCTTAAAATCAGTTAGATCAGTTCATCCATTTTTCATTAATTTATCACCTTAACTGATTTAAAAAAAATTTTTTTCATAATTTTATTGATAAATAGCAATGAGACAGTTTCAAATCAAATCGCTAGGACAGTTTCAATAATTAACACACTGCATACATTCTTCTTAGTGGTTAATTGCTGTACAAGATGTGGACTTGAGATCCTATTTACAAACACCATTAGAACAAATCATTCTATTCATTAAGAGAATGTAA
>NW_004524580.1:7849667-7857539 GCF_000260255.1 Octodon degus
GAAGGTCAGTGAAATCCCCTCAGGATTTATCCTGAGATCCTGTACCTCAGATTGTAGAACCTTTGTCAGTGCAGCCATGTGGATGAGTCACGGCCAATGTGCTTTCTGTGAAAGCCTGAGAGAGTGTTTTCTCTCCATTTACCTTATCTGATTTTCCTAAATCCTTCTCTAACTCATTTTCCTCGTATGACTTAAGACATATATCTAATTTTCTTCTGATAAGACCCTGACATTTCCTCCAGATCCTCTAGTATTGTCAAAGCTGAACTTTTTGTCCCTTGCCATTGAACCTTTTCCATTTTCTATACATCTCATATTTCTCTCCCCTGCTACTAGTAAGATAACATAAAATCACAAACAGAAATTTTTCTGCATTTTATTTCTTTCCATACGTACATCCAGAATGGTGATGCTCATTTTTCAAAGAGGGAACAATTGGGATGAGGGAAAGAGGAGAAGAAAGAAACAAGGAAGGGAAAAAAATGTGTATATAGGAAGGATAGCTGGTGGGAAAACTGTACTGCTGATTTATACTGGTCTACTGAAAGGAATAGTTAATACTTATTTTTTTCTTTTTAATTTTTTGACCAATTTTGCATGTCCATATCTGCTAATCTGGACAATTAATTTGAGGGCAACAATATGTAAATATAACAATCACTGTTGAATACCTATCATCTTGTTTAGTGAAATTCCGCATTGCGTCTAATGTTTTATTATTATTTTTTATTCTCTTCAAAAATAAATAAAATGATAAGCCATAATTTGAAGAGATAGAGAAACTTCTGGATTTTTTTTAGCACTAGTAAGATAACAAGTGTGTAACATTTGTTTCAACAGTTGTAACACCATGGAATGTCTCATAAAATTCGATTTTTTTCAGAATGTTGAAGGAAACTCCAAGACCTAATATAGCCAGCACAATGTATCCTGTGTTCTTTTCTTCATATCCTTTTGTTTCCTGACACTCAACCTCAATATGTTCTTCCTGAGATCTCCTTATCAGTCGTGACCCAAGGCAGCTCTATCATGTTGGTGCTAGTTTTTCTGTAGAACTTTGCATTATCTAGGAAAAATGTTTAATTGCATTTTATCATCTTATTGAGCCTTCTTTATATCTTAATAGGTAATGAGTTAATGTATTAAATTAATTTTTGAAGCCATAGTTCAATTCAGACATCATGTAATCCTCTCCTGAAAGCTCTTTCCCAGTAAATCAGCTAGTGCGTATGTAGATTTTTTTTGTTGTTAACATGCTTGTTAGAAACACTTTCAATTAAATGTACTAAAAAATTAATTAATTTAATGTACTTGTCCATTAGTTTTGGTTACCAGTTTCCGTTATAATATTCAGAGCTCATTCTTATGATAGCCAAAACAGCACATACAAGACGTCTTTGTGATTGTAATGCATTATTCAAAGGTATCTAAAAAACAGTCTTTGCTTTCAAGATGCTTTAAAATAATTTGAGAAGTAAATGAAACATGAAAGTAATTATATGAAATCCTGGCTGGTGTATAATCACTGTGTTAAGATGAGAAAGTAAACATCCTTTAAGTATATGCTGAATCAATATCTATTTGTGACTCACTTCCAAGGATAAACAGTCTCATTTATCTTACAATCCTAGCTTCCAAATGGGGCCTGGTCCTCAATAGGAACTTAATGAATGAAAGAGTAGCAGTTTCTTCTACTTTGGGAGTTTACGTAGTCAACTATTATTTAGTTCTCTCAAAAGCATAAAATACACACGGCTGTTCTTTCCATTTGATTGGGAAGCAAAATGTATTTCAGAAAGATCCTAGGACTAGTGCTCAGAGTCACACCATCACTCGAACCTGTGTCTTCTGACCAGCTTTCACATCCTAACTGCTTGACAGTACTGCCTCTGAATTCCTGTTACTTTTCAAAGCTGTAGCACTGTAAGTGAGACTCTGAAAGAATATTTCTGTTCCATAATATTAAGTAGCACTGGAATACATTGTTTCAAAAATCTCTTTTGAATGTCCAGGGAGAGGAGATCTTGTCAGTCCTCATCCATATAAGTATGTAGATTTCATGCTTGAAGCTGTGCATGACATGAAAATCACAATATAGACATAGTCTCTCTTTTCATGATGCTCACTGTCTCTACAAGAAACAATTTTTTTTTCAAGAATCTCTTAAATACTGGACATTCTATAAACATATGTTCTGACCCTGCTGACATCTATGCAAAATACTCATGATTGTCACCAGTGTACAGCTAAGAACATTTAGTTCCTAAGAGATTAGTAGTTGCCTAACAATACATAATACATAACAGAAATAAGAGTGGAATCCAGTTGTATTTTGTCAGAATATATACTTCCCTACTCTGTCTCAAGGAGGGTAGTTACATGACAATGAGGAGAGATACCTTCCTGGTGAAAACTGAGTGCAGCAATGTTTACTAGGAACATGCTTTAGCAGAAAGATTATCAACCTGTCCTGATTTATGGGACTTATTCAGTGGTTTGGAATAACATAACTAACATTTACTGAATAATTTCTCTGCCGGGCATTTTGTTGAGGTCTTTGAATGTAACAGACAATTGTCACAATAACCTAAAGATGTAATTTTATTATTCTATTTGTACACATATTTGAAAGAGATGACACTGAACTTTTAATTGTCTTAATTTGTGCATCTTGTTACATAAAGATCATCTCATAGTGGCAGATAGATCATCCTGTGGCCTTAAGAAAAATAAACTATTTTCTTTGCTATTGCTCCCCAAGAATGAAACAAGTTGCTACATTTTACAATAAAATGGAACTGGATCAAAGTAATTTTTTACAAGTTTTTTGTTATATCCCATTGCCATATATTTGTGAATTATTATGAATATCTTTTATTATGTTTATGCACTTATTCTGTATGTTTTATATTGTTCTATTTATCTTTGTTATTGTATTATAAATGAATTATAATTTCTTTCTTTTTTTTTTTTTTTTTTGCAGAACCAGGGATTGAACTCAGGCCCTTGTGCTTGCCAGAGAAGCACTTATTCCCCTGAGCCATCTCCCTGCTCTCATGAATTATAATTTCTAACTAAAATCATTCTCTTTTACATTTTTTCAGTACATTCTCTGCATGAAAATTTACTTTGCATAAAGGATATTGGAACAACAGATTTGTATTTAGTTGAAATAATTTGAATAAGTGATGAGACCTGGGAAATAAGATTATCTTTAAATATTATTTTGGTTCTGCAGAGGAACAATATTTGGAAAGCATGCCTCCAAATACTACTGAAAACATGATTACCATGCTGTCTCCTGCTCATATTTGTAATTTTTTTTTCACTCTTTGCAATAAAAGCAAAGGAGGTAAAAATTACTTTAAGCCCAGTATTCACTGTAGAAACACAAAAGCTACAAGACATTCCAAAGGGGATTTCTAAAAGTACTTAATAGAGGGCATGAGGGATAGCTCCTCAGCTTGAGTGCCTGCCTGGAGAGTACAAGGTTCTGAGTTTGATGTCTGGTACAAAAATAAAAATAATAATGAAAATAAAATAACTAAACTACTTACTAGTGTCATTAGCAGATATTTCCTTTAGGTCTGGCATTTTCTTAAAATACTTGTACTTTTAATAGTTATAAATCACAATGAACTAATTTTAACTTATAATTTAATCATTTTATTTTAATTTACAGTTTTAGTTTTAAAATTCTAATGTACAATTTTATAATTTTAAATTATAATTATGACTTTTCTCTTAAAGGCTAAGTCCTGCCCCTGGGCACCCCGTACTGGTGATAGAGTCTGGTTGTGGTGGCATATGGGAGGCAGAAAGCAGGAAGATCACCACGACTCCAAGCTGTGTAGTGAGTGCCTGCACGCGCGCACACACACACACACACACACACACACACACACACACAAAACCCTTAAAAATAACAACCTAAATTCCTTAAGTGCTGGAGCTTTGTCTTATTTGTCTGATAGCACCAGATAGACTGGTGCTTACTTCATAGTGTTGTAGGCAGCCAAGTTAGATAGAAATATTATAGGCAGTCAGACAGGGCCAGGCCCTCAAGGAGACAAGATGGAAGACAAGGTGACTTTGCAACTTGGAAGAGACAGACACTCCCATATGGGCCACACCTCAAGACCAAGACAAAAAGAGGAAGCACAGCTACATACTTCCCTAGGGTTGGGCATTAGAGATTGATATCCTAAATAGTATCAATCAACTTGAAAGAACCCAAATGAGTCACTAGCCCAACCCCCAACAGGAAGAGACCCTGTCCCGTATTCATGCCCGCCTACTTTCCCATTTGATACTGGATTTAATCAATTTTACCTGAGCAATGATGCTTGTAATCTCATTGGTTGATCATAGTTTTGTCCCCCCTCATGCCCAACTAAGCGAGTTCCCATGTCTTCTCCACCACCTTAGACCAGCCTCACCACATGGTTTTCCTCTATAAAAGTCCCTGGAAGAGACAACTTCTGGGGGAAACTACCCGCTCAGGCCCCTCTCCTGTTCCTCTCTCAGACAGGAGGTTTCTTTCTCTCAATAAATATATTCTGCTCATAACTTCTGTTTGTTCCTAAAATTCATTTTTCTGTTTTAGAGAACACGAACTCGTGTAGGTCAGGTCCAGAGATTGTTTTTCCCTATATCATTTGGAGGTTCCCTATATTGTTTGGAGGTCACCCACCCGAGACCAGTTTTTCTCCCTGTATCAATAGTAGACGGTCGATACTTTTTTGTGAAACTGAATTTTTAATGATGTTAAAGGCAAGAGGTGAACAAGTTTGAATTCTCATCTTTGAGAGGCTCTCAATGGGCAGAATTTGTGAGAAATAAAAGTAAGCAAAACGTTACAGAAAAGTATAACAACTTAAGTAAATGATCCATCAGTAGTGTTTTTAATAAAAAAACACTATTTTGCCCTTGGAAGTAGGTATGTAGAAAAGAGAAAATGGAACTTCAGGCAAATTATGGAAAGTGATAGCCACTTTTGGTAAGTAGCCACAACACACAGAAACTCAGATTGTCTTATTTTGATTCTTGAGCTTTTGCTCTTAAAAAAGAACAAGAACAATGAGTAAGTGCCTGTGCATTGGGAAGAGGGGGTATGCCGAGGCTTGAGGCTGATGGCACACAGGGTCCCACACTGGTTAAAGAAAATCAGTCTGGAGATTCAAGTAGGAAAATCATTGGCACTCAATGAAAGATTTGGACTGGGAAAATACTTCCGTGAGAAAATAAGTCCCTGAGATTCGGTGATAATGGGAATCAGAGAGAATAGCATGAAATTCTTGCCCTCCAGTCTGACCAGACAGAGGAGGTAAAAGGTGTGTAACACATGCTATCACTGAATACAATAAGTAACACTTAAAAGGAGGATGGTAAAATAGTTGTTGAGTAACGTGTACCAACGGTGCAAGTGCTTTTCTTTCCTTATTCATATAATCTTTACAACAAATTCTGTGAGGCCACTGCTACTATAATTCCCATGCTACATAAAAAGAAAAATAGAAATACAGTCTTAGAGGGGTGAGGAAGTGGAACTGGAAGGTGGAAAAGCCAATCTTCTTTTTCTCTGCAACTTAGAGTACTTGAAAGTGCTGAGAAGTGAGGGATCATTCTGCCAAAGCGTGTCACAAGAAGAATCTACTTTTGGATGCTTTATCTTGTAGGCTCCTTTTCACTCCAAAAGTTTAGAGCCACTATGTGGCCCCAGAGGTTCTCCAGATTCTGTCTTTTCACATTATCTCATAACTATTTCAGATATTGGGAACAATAAATCAGAAGAGGTATTTGCTGAGAAATTCCAAATAAGAGCAACAAGTGGTGAGCTCTGGTTTTCTCACTATTCCCTAAAGTATCTATTCAGCGCTGCATAGAAAGGAAATTTATGTTGCCTTCAGAAAATTATTTCAGTGTTTACAGGTAAGCATGGGTGTATGCATGTTACCTTTTAATAAAAATATAAGATGTATTTTCAAACTTTTTGGGAAAATAATTCAAAATTTTTGAAGTATTTTATTGAAATTTATTTCTACCAGTCCTTCATGGGTTCCAATACTCATGGTTGAACATGTGTTTGGATGATGCATCACAGTTCTCTTGTTTTGGTGCCAGAGATCGAACTAAGGACCTAGTGCTTGCCAGGCTGGTGCTTATGCCGCTGAGCTATTTCCCTGGCCTCGAATCACAATTCTAAGCTTGGATTCTATATACTAAATTCATTTAGACTTAGTATACGAACTTTTAAAAGATTTTCCAATCTTTATTTATACTCCTGCCAGAATTTGCAAAATGCATCTCCATTTTTATACTCTTGGATGGAAAATAAATTTATAATAAATTTAGCACAAGAGGAAATTATCACATGAGTATTAGTTTATTCAGTTCTTTTCAGTGATTCTAGAGCTAGGAAATTATGCAGTGTCATAAACGGAACTCTAGGGGGCAGTCTCATCCTGTGAGTTTTATCAGCAAATGCATTCTTGTACTTGACATCACATGATGACTTTATGTCTTGTTCTAGTATGTAATTATTAATTCGCATTTAATTAATCATATTTATTACCTTGCATACAAAGCACTTTTTGTGAAGACTCAAGTCATGCGAAACAGTGGATAAGTGAGAACACTTTGGCAGTATATCCTGGAGTGTGGTGTGAGATGGCTGGGCATGCATATTTAACTTGCTGTATACAGAGTTGTTTGCTATGATTTCACCAAGCAAATGTTACTTGTACTGAGACTTATGGTATGGAAGCTCTTCATGTTACCAGCTGTGAATCAATTTTCCGATAGTTATTGGGAATATTAGAGATTCGTTGAAAATACAATGTACAATTTAATGCTTGTGAAAGTGAATATTTAACAGAAATGCATTTGACCCTACAAATAACATGAGAAATATTTTTCCAACTGGATACTAGTCTTCTCTTGCCAGAGCTCAGGCGCAATATCCTTCAATTTGCAAATACTTATTTGGTTCCCTTAGATTTAGTTTCCTGCGGCTCTGGCGATCAGAACACAGACAGTTGTATTTTCTCCTGAAAACACCTTATTCGTGTAATTTTGCCTTGGACTTAAGCCCCTGACCCAAGTCACAATGTCTAGATTGGAATGTATATCTCTCTATTTGAGTAACTCTGGATAATACTCAACTGTTTATGCCCTAGTTTCTATGTTTTAAATGTAGGAAAAATAACAATTTGTGTATGTCATGGGATTGTTCTCCGAACAGTTGATTTAATAAATAAAAGGACTTAGAATGGGGCCTGACATGTAGTTATATGTGACATAATTATTGTTTTCATGAAGACCTCAATTTATAGTATAGCACATGTATATTAACAGTGTAAGGTGTTTGTGGCAAAACAAAAATATTCTTAGGTTCTTATTCAAATACGATAATTTTAATACTGAGATTAAGAAGGCAGCAAATGAAAAAAATACTAGTAGCTTGTAATAAATATTAGAAGGGAAGAAAGAAAAGTGATAGCGCATATTAAGAAAGATGGAATGTTTTACTGTAAACAGGCTGTAGAGGAAAGAAGTTGTATTTGGACAGAGGACTAAAGGGTAAGGGGGCCAGACTGGGGCTGGATAGGGGGAGGACACTCAGGCATGAATGCAAATGTGAAGGCTGCAAGACAGGGAGAGCTTGGTGTGCTGGAAAACCAAAGGAGCAATGTCTGTGGTGTGCATAGTTAGGAGAAGAAAGGGGAGAGAAATGCATTTGGGGAGGTGTCTGGTGGCCAGATCTCAGAGCTATGACACCTAGTTTTGTTAAGGTTGTTCTTAAGGCTTTAAGAATATAGGAGAAAAGGGGCTGGGGAGATGGCTCAGTGGAATAAGCGCTTCCCCGGCAAG
>NW_004524580.1:7857639-7870440 GCF_000260255.1 Octodon degus
AACAAAAAGAATATAGGAGAAAGCCTTTGAGTGTTTTATGCAGGAGAAATAATTTGACCTGTATTTGACAAAGTTCCCTCTTGGTACAGGTAAAGAATGAATTACTAAGGGATAAGGCCTGAGTAAGAGGAAGTTACAGGAATTCAGGCAGAAGACTGTGGCAGACAAAGGTGTGGACTGTAAAAAAGAAAGATAAATAGTTAACCATGTGGAAGCAGGTATGTTCGTTGTGGAGAAGCAAGGAAGCATTTAAACTTGGGTGATTTGGGAAAATGCTGCTGACACCAAATGTTGCAGATTGTTGGATTTTACAGGCATTCTAGCTAACAATAATGGCAGCACTACTGGAAAAAATGAGTTGATCCAAAAAATTATGTGCCCACAGTATCCACACAGAGCCAGTCTTGTATCCTATTTTGCCATTTTGAGACTAAAAGTAATTATTATAAAGAACTTCCACACAAATTTCTAAGAAAACCTATTTAGAGGTAACTATAATTGGAAGTAGTTGTAAAAGAGAAAACAAACAAAAAAATGATACCAATACCAAGAAGAATTATTTTTTGTCTATACAATAATACATTGAATATTTTTTGGCAAAACATGAGGACTAAAATATAGATAGGAATGTTAAATTTACCAGTTATTGGGAGTGTAAGGTTAAAAGATATCCCTGTATTATCCTAGGGCCTAGATTTTTCCTTGGAAATATTTTAAGACATTTAGTAAAATATTTTTAAATTTCTTCAAGGTAAAATGGTCTATAATTCTTTGACTCTAGGATGTTTTGCATATCCATCTGCTATCTAAAATATAGATGTTTAGGCTTTATTTTCTTGCTAGTGAACTTTTAGAAATAGCGTATGGTTCTATATCTCTAGTTTAAGGAGAGTTCTTAGCTCTGTGTAATTAAATTGTTTGTGATACTGCTATTCAAGATGAACTGAAATATATAATACACACAAATCCTAAAACAATTAATAGCATTTGGGGCTTGAAGTCAGGATAGAGATCTTGTCAATGGTGTTATCTGATATGTAATTTCCAGTTTAGTGTCTCTAATCAGTGGAGACTTTTGGAGTTCATTTCCATATCTCCATTAAGGCAGACTCGTTCCCTTGTCCCCAGTATATTGTAGAGCAAATCTATTTCCTGATTCATCCGAGAGGTCATGAAATTTTTAGAGACATCCAGTTGGTGTCCCTGGTGCCTATATTGTGCTTTTCCCCAGGAGCTCCTGAAAGCACTCACGGCATCTCATACTCCTAGTGAGCGTTCTTCTCAGTTCTAAGGCATGATAATCACTTTTAGCAATGCCAAATTATTTATCAGTCATTACTTTTACTTGTCTTAAGCCCCTAAAGCAATTATTAATCTGTCCCAGTAAATATAGGTATAAGTGAAATATTTCCCTCACAATCGATCAATATTTTTTTTATGCCCAAACGCCTTTAATAACAGAAGTGCTGGGGGAGTTGGCCCCAGGAAGTCTCCTAGCCTTTGTTGGGGCAGCACGCACCGGACAATCACCTTGGGGTTCCACAGTACCCGGAGTGCAGCCCACGCTCTCAGCAGGGCCTAGAGATTTGCAGCGAGGCTTCCTTAGCAGTTAGACTCCTTAGAGGCAGACTCAACTCCTCTTTCGGTTTTGAAATCGGTGGAACAGCAATTACACAGGAAAGAATGAATCCCCTTCCCCCAGGTCCTTCCCACTGCCCTGCCCCCAGCTTCTTGGCATACACTTAGTCCTAGGTAGCAAATGTCACCTAGCTGGGCTGTGTCTTACCCACTTTTCCTACAAACACCAACACCCACAAGTGCACGTGCACATCGCAGCGTTCTTCTTGTTGATTTTCTAAAAAATGGAGTCATTGTCGAACACCCTCTTTTGCAGCTACCTGTGTACATCATGCATAGCCCTCCAGCTCAGTGCGTGGAAATCAAGTTCATTCCTTAAATAGCAGCACAGTGCATTTGACCATTCCCTGTAACATATGCCCTGGTTGTCTCTGTTTTCAAAAGTGTCCAGTAAATGTCTGTTGGGTGCAGGTCACTAAACCACACTTGCTTTGAGAGTGGCGTGGCTCTCTGCCTCTTAGTTCTTGGTCATGAATCCACTTGGCTAATTCCACTTCCCTGGCCTTGGTTTCTGGCTTTCAAAAGCAAGGTCCTGGATGATATAGAAATTGATAGCTCTAAGCCTGGCAAAGTCTGAAGCTGCTGCTGGACTGTCATGTTTGTCACAAGGAGCTAGCAAATCCCATTGAGTAGGTGGTCTCATTGGCAGGAAATACATCTCGTGCAGACTGTAGCTGT
Source organism: Octodon degus (assembly GCF_000260255.1). Taxonomy (NCBI): domain Eukaryota; kingdom Metazoa; phylum Chordata; class Mammalia; order Rodentia; family Octodontidae; genus Octodon; species Octodon degus. The sequence continues at coordinate 7,859,956 of NW_004524580.1, forward strand.
AGTTCTAGCACTCTGGAGGCTGAGGCAGGAGGATCTCTGTGAGTTCCAGACCAGCTGGGTCTACATAATGAGTTCCAGGGCAGGCTAAACTATATAGTGAGATCTTCTCCTTCACATTTTGCAGCAGCTACTGTAGTTGACAACCTGAATCAATTACTGCAACCAATGCAGAATTGATCCTATTCTGCCTCCGTTTTCTGTTCATCTCGCATGAGGAGTCCGAAAAAGGCAGATGAGTGTTTTAGCTTCTGACCCAGTGGCCTCTCTGTATTGTACCATAGGGGAAACATTCCTTCTTTGGGTACTTGACTCTCCAAACTAATAGAGACCAGGGTCTGGCAATTTTTTACTTCTTTTGCTTCCAATTTAAAAGCTGAGAGATTTATGTTGGCTTATACTTTTAGAGAGCTCCGTCCATGGCTGGTTGGCTCCAAGGCCCAAATCCCATGGCAGATGGCATGGTAGAGGATGGCAGCTCACCCCATGGCAGCCGGGAAGCAGGGAGAAGCAACACATTTTTTTGATGTATAAAATTTACGTCACATTTATTTTTTCCCTTCCACACACATTGAAGTAGTCAAGTCCAGGAGCCATTTCTTTTAATGAACTTTATAAGTGTATAGAAGAAAATACAATTTACACATACACTCGCTTCTGTTTCTCTTTTTAAACTTATCTGTCTCTCTCATTTGTACTTAAACATGCCAGCAGAGTTTGCTTTCCAGTTGAGATGGTGCACGTGAAGCACAAAGTGCATCCTTGGGGTGAGGAGGTGCTTCCGAGCACAGGCGTTGGCATCAGATGGCCTGGGCACAATTCCAGCTTTAGGGCTTGGCATCTTCCTCCTTTGCAAACCCATCTACGCTTTTCTGGGATTCAATCCCCTTCTCTATAAAGTGGGAATGATAATATGTCTACATACTTTGTGAACTCAATATAGTTTAAGCTTTTGCCCAATGTTTGCTTGACAGCAATATTTCGCAAGAGAGGTGGAGTGGTGGCAGGCATTGGAGAAGTGAAGTCAACAGCTGCTTGCAGAAGCTCCCCTTGTTGGAGTAATTAACTCTACACAGGTTTTCTTATAAGAAGGAGAGCTATAGAATAATTTGGTTTCTTTTCTTCCATCTCAGTGAAGAAAAATGAATTTTATGTTAGTTTTTACATCCCTGAGACCTCATTCTTTTTGCCTGTGACAGCTTTTGACTTGACCAAGCACAATTCATCTTGTCCTGCAAAGCTCACATAACCATTTATGTTGTCACTGCATTTGATACAGGTTTTATGGGAAAACGCAAAATGGTAGAGATCACAGTCACAGAGATAGAAATCTGTCAGAAATTTCTGGAGTGTTGTAATATTTTCTATTTATTAACGAAAATCTCCTCCCAGGGAAGCTTCCAGATGTTTGGATGACAGTGCAGAAGTTTACCCTGTTTGAATTCACTATAGTTTTGGTGACTGGCTTGTCTGCTTTAGCAGCACACTTGACGCATTTCCCATGCTAAGCAGAATTGTGGGAAAACCCTAGGATTGACCACTGGAGGGGACAGTATGGACTTCATACATTTTTACAACTAACATTAGATTATGCCTTCTTGGAGTCCGTCTTCATCAAGCAAAAGCATTTGTTCTATGATGACAATTAGCCATTTATTTTCTATTCTTAAATCTTTTAATTCTTGTTTAAGACACACATAGAAGCTTTCACAGATCATTGCTCCCACGTTCAGGTGGATAGCATGCTTGTGGAGCATCACCCCAACTTTGGAAAGGCCATGGTTACTGTAAGACCTTTGTAAGTGAAAAGAGCTCTATAGTATTTACAGTAACCCCCCCCCCAACAATGCTAGCAATGGCAGAAGAGGAAAAGTAAAGATACTATAACTGGAGAAAGAAAACCATGGAAGGAGAGCCTTGAAAGCCACAGCACACCATATGGTATTTGTTATGGTGCATTTAGAGAACATGTCCTTATCATCACTGAGAACAGAAAAACCAAGAAGGCTGCAAGTTATAGCTGAATCAGTTGAGGGTGATGTTGCCCTGATTTGGTGGCCTAGAATGCTAACTATTAGCACGTGTGGACATACTTTCACCGAGGGCTGCCTCTGGGTAAAGTGGCAGAATCACAGTACGTACGACTGAACAGTAACTTAGAACAAGTTCCATTGCATCAACCAGTTGTTGCAATCAAACTTAAAAGTTCATCTAGTTATTCTCTGGAGGAAAAGATTTCTTTTTAAGTATATGTACTTTAGAAGTAACTTTTTGCTTTCCTAGAGACAGACTTAAGGAAATAATCCATAAATAGAAGTGAAATTAAAATCAAGATGAGGAAAAATAATGTGAATAGCAATTGTCTAAAATGTCACATCTGCTTTAAATAGCATAGCAGAGGAGGCACAAGGAAGTTTTTATCAACGGTCAGGGAGAGTCTAGCATGTAGATGAACCCTTGCTCCAAACTTGCTGGAATGGTGCCTCTAAAAATGAAATGGTATACCTGCTTGAAGTGCCTGTCACCTACAGGGTATAGGCTGATCTCCTTGACTGGGCACACAAAGGTTTTTACAAATAATGCTGAGGTTTGCAGGTGGCCCTTCATGCCAGCTTCCCATGCGTCACACACACCCCTGCTTTGGCCACCCTGAACTTCTGTCAGGAGCCCAGTACTGCTCCTAGTACTTTATGTGTGAAAGCAGTCAGGCCTCCAGTGGTCATGCAAGACAGATAGCAACATCCTTCCCAGTCAGTGGGGAGGAAAACAGGGCATAGAACAAGTGGCTGAACAATGTGCCAAAGAGTACTGTGCGGATAAAGAGCTGAAAGGACTTGATGTTCCTTCAGCCCGGAATGATGCCTTTTGCGCTGTATCTTGCTCATGTTTTTCTTTCTTCCCTTATGTCCTCTCCACTACTTCTTTCCCTTCAAGTGCTCTCCTTCTGACAAGCTGGCAGTGTCTTTCACAACTTAGGTACACCTCTTCAATTCTAGGAAGCCTTCCCAGTTATTCCTGCTTAGAACCGATAACTTCCTAGTCAGCTTGAAACAATGGTCTGCTTGTGTCACTAGCTTAGCTCTGACAATCTGGGGATTCTCCTTGGTGATCAGTGATTCTCTTTCCTGAGCTTAGTTATTCTTTGGAATTAGGAATCTGGTCTTATTTTTATTTGATCACAGCCATTTTTTATAGGCTCTAAAAAATATTCTTTTTAAAATTTTTATTCTAGGGAAGAGTCTACAGGGTGTTCAGGGGCTCACTACTACATCAGACTCGTAGTGATCCTCCTGTTTACAGAATCCCAAGATCTGGGATTACAGGCATGCGCTACCACACCCAATCTCAACTGCCATCTCATCATGCTCCTGGGGCGGGGCTGGTGAGGCAGGCCTGGGAATGAACCCCTGGCCCCTGAACCTGCTTGCAGGCACTTTAATCTGCTGAGCTATTTGGCCAGCCCTTCAGAAATATTTATTAAATAGAAGAAAAAGTAAAAAATAGAGGAAATTCAAATTCTTTTGTTTTTTGGGACTATTATTAAGAATCAAATCAGTCACTATCTTCAAGTATCCAATCTTGAAATGTTCCTTGAAATTTTTAATTTTTTCTCTGTAATGTTTTCTAGTTTTCTGTATATAGGTCTTGTAAATTTTGTGGTGAGATTTATCACTGTTTTATATTTTAATATGCTTGCAGCCAATGTGTTTTATTTTCATTCCTTATCATGAAATCATAGTTGCTTTTCAACAAACATTAAATTTTTTTTAAAAAAGAATGAAAACGTGAAAGTTAATTGTGTACTTCCACTATATACATGCACAAATAGATTGTTTGAATATCCATGTTATAGTTTTCTTATCCTGACTTAGTAACTATGGGTATAATGGGAAGATGTTCATAGCATCACAAATTCTAGAACATTATAGACAGAAAACGGAGACATACGGCTAAAAATTTAAAAAATACTGCTGATAACGTAGCTCTTTTTATCTTTCAGAACCCAAACCAGTTCAGATTGTTATTCTATATGAAAGTCATAGTACCTATTTGTCCTTATTTTTTCAAAAGCTCAATATTGGAATGTTTGGTGTCTCTACATTGTGGTTGAAGAAGGGCCAAAGGTAACCATGCTTTTAATATGTGATAGCAAAATAACTGATGATGATCAACTCTGGGCACAGAATATGATTTCTTGTTTTTTTTTTTTTTTTTTGTATTTAGTATAAGGTCTACAGAGTCTCACTACACAGATCAGACTTGTAGTGATCGTTCTGTTTTCAGCCTCCTAAGAGCTGGGATTATAGATGTGCACCACCATGCCCGGTTTCAATCCCTGCCTTAGCACACCCCCGGGGAAGGACTGGCATGGCAGGCTGGGGATTGAACTCCAGTCCCTGTGTCTGCCTAAGTAGTCACTTTAATCCACTGAGCTATCTGGCTGGCCTTGTTTTCTTGGTTTCCACCATCAGTGGCACTAAATTAAGCCATATGTTTTATGTGCATCCAGTAAAAACATGTAAATAATTTTCTATTTGTATACATTTTTTATTTCATATAAAATACTTTTATATTTGTGTATATTTTTTGTGTATCATTTCAAATTAAATATATTCACTAATGCATTTATAATCAAGGATCTTTTGTAATGACAAATGTCTTATTGCTGGGCTTGACTTTTCATTTCTCAAACATAGATAAAGCAAATGCTTGGCAAAACTGAGGTCAACATTTTTTTCTCTGTTCATTAACAAAGCACAGATTTGAATTTTAATCAAAACTTGAGATGACTTAATCTAAGAGCGAAGAATATGACTAATTTTAAGCAGGTTAGGAGAATTAAAATATATCTGTTCAATCTTCAGGCCCTGATAGCATCTCAGAGCACATAATCCACATAACCTAAGGCTTCTTTGCTCTGTCTGCACTCCTATTTTTTTCTAGAAAGATCTAGGGCACATTTTTCTTATCTCTGACTATTTACAAGTAATATTTGTAACATACAATATTTGTTTATACAAGATCATTGCATTTTGAGTTTTATAATGATTTAAGTCACTTAAAAGTTCTACAAGTATTAATTTTGAACAGTTGGAATATATGAAATTTATATGATATTCATCTAGAAGTTATATAGAAATGAATGGTAAACAACAGTAAATGCCATGGAAAAATCATGTGGAGTCCTAAAAACATTAGAATTCTGGCTTCTCCTTATCTGGGTTCTGCATTGTTTGCTCCTGGCTGTGAGCCGTTGGGTATTTCATTAGTTAACCAAGTTTTCTTTTTTTTTTCCCAAAAGGTTTACATTTTTCATTTCTGTTTAAACTCTACCTTTGCATAACATTCTCCCAAACTGATGCCACAAACCACAGGTTTTGGACAGGAGCTTAGCATAGTTACACTCACCTTAGTACATTTCTATTTCATTTTCACTTGCAGCTTTGTGGCCTTTCTTTCTGTATTCTTTTCCATGCTTCTTTATGTTATAATTTATCATGGGCAGCATTTTCTATTTGGCAGTTTTTCTGTTTAAAAATAATTATCAGTTGATCATCTAAATAAATCATATCCTGATACAAATCAGCAAAATAAATACATAATAGTCCAGAACTGCCATTTTTGTAATTTTTCTGAAATATTTTTTTTTCTGTTTTGATGGATGGGATCTTTATTTCATTTTTTATGTATTTAATACAGGGTCTTCAATGTCTACAGGGTCTCGCTATACAGATCGGACTCATAGTGATCCTCCTGCTTTTAGCCCCCCCAAGCGCTGGGATTATAGGAGCCTGCCACCACGCCCAGTTTCCATCGCAGTCTTAGGCACTTTAGTCCACTGAGCTATCTGGCTGCCCTCGGATGGAATCTTTAAAGTGCTCACACTGCACATAAAACATCATCAGATTAAATTTATTTTTAGCTATATTGAATATGTGTTAAAAGGATATTGTTTTACTGTGTTCTAGCCCTCATATTTCTCTTGTCTTCTTAGCTTAGGCTAAAATTCTCAAGAGGTTTTAATAACATTTTGTTCTTTTGAATTGTTTTTGCTCTTGTGAATTTGTTCCTAAGTAGTTTTTGCTGCAGCATCCAAATTAGCTGTGAATATCAGCATCTGAAATGGCTGTCAGTATTGCAGCGGTTATTTTCTTTTACTGTCTAGCATTATGCGTGTAAACAACTATTTTTAATTAGAACAGGACAGATTGATTAATAAATGTTATTGTAGTTTTTTCCTCATTGTGAGTTTTTTTCCTTTGAAAGGATAAATTAAAAGAGAGACTCAATTAGAAAATGCTCAAAGCTAACTCAAGATGTTAAGTGTTTAGATAGGGCTGAGCATACCATTAAATATCTGCGAGGACAACATTACAGCACTTTCATAGAAATTCTCTGGAATCAAGCTTATGGGAATTTCCAGCATTTTGAAATCACAAGTAAAAGCTAAGCTGCTGCCTTCATGGTATGTTATAAAGGCTCTTGCAGGAATTAAATTTAGTCTTTCATGTTGAAACCGGTATTACTGCATTCTTACATTAGATAGTAGCGAAATGTAATAACCCCAAACCTTTTTGTTGTTTGGCTTGTGTTAAATTGGGGAGCTTTGCTTCAATGAGTACTAGGTACTTTATTCCTTTTGATTTATACTTCTAGAAGGTAGGTCAAAAAACAGCAACTTCCTCTAATTTGGATCCTGCCACAGCATACATCTTTTCAAATCAGACTGAACAAGAAGGTTTTAGAGTCAGTACCTCTAATGTAAAAGAATCACAAGCAGGTAAACAATGCTTGTACTTTAAGCATCTCTTTAATATTCAAATACTGATTTGACTTTTTTAGGGAAGATTCAATAAACAGTTCATTCTTCCCAGTTTTTGTTTGTGACTGGTGCATCTTGTATCTTTTTCTGTTTTCCCTAGTATGGCTTTCCACAGCATCATTTGTGTCTGCTCTGCTAGACGGTAGACTTGCTTAGGGTCTGCCAGATTCTCCATTTGCGCTTTAATTTCTCCATTTTTCAGTTAAGCAGACAACGAAGTGCCACTTTTCTTATGAAAGCAGCATATTCCTGGCAGCAGATGGTGATTTATTTCATAGTAGTCATAGGAAATAAAAGATGACTGGAATGGTAGATGCAGAATGTACAAATAGTCATATATCCAGTGAAGTAAAATGGTCAATGATTTAAAAATAAGTATTTTGGCTATACATTATTTTAATGTCTAGTGAGAGCTCCATGAAAGAAATCTTGTTTTCCAATAAAAGGCATGACAAAGCAAAGGAAAGGATAACAAGTTACGTGGAGAACGGGATTAGCAAGTCACATGTATTTTTAGAAGGTTATATTAGTGGACTAATATAAACAGAAATTAGAAAAATTCTCAAGACAACTTATTGGCCTACAGTGCAATTAATAAACTTGACAATTACTGGTTATTTTTTACAAATAAGTGATGAATTAACTCAGGATGTTGTCATATTTATATATATCATATTTTATTTGAGTGAAATTTCTTTGCGTAAGAGCTATGATTTCTTATTAGCCATTTGTCCTTAGTTAAGCATAACAAATTATTTCTGATAGATGATAAAAGAAACACAACTTGCAAAGTTCTTTTTACAGATATTGTGAGAAAATGGAGTCTTCCAAATATTTCTTTCTGTTTTTTTTTGGCAGAACTAAGGATTGAACTCAGGCCCTTGCGCTTGCCAGGGAAGCGCTTATTCCATTGAGCCATCTCTCCAGCCCTTCCAAATATTTCTTTTTTTTAAAAATTTATTTATTTATTTATTTAACATTTATTTAGTGTGTGTGTGTGTGTGTGTGTGTGTGTGTGTGTGTGTGTGGCCAGCTCATCCCACCAGGGGGCGGGACTGGCTGGCATGTGGTGCTGGGGAATTGAACCGCGGTCCCTGTGCTTTGCCAAGCTTGTTCCAAGTAGGTGCTTTAGACCACTGAGCCATCTCACCAGCCCCCCTTCCAAATATTTCTGAGCTAAATGTTTTAATATGTGACTTTTCCTTCATGTGTGAGACATTCACATTTAACAGCTTTTGTCTAGAGACTGGCTTCTTAATTAGTGCAATGACTACCAAGGGAGTAAAAAGAAGCCATCCTGTTGTCCTCAAGGTTAGCACTTGTAAGTTCATTTTAAACTTAATTAACTTTTCATGAAGAAAAAGAAAGTAGTTGTGTTTAAGGCTAATAGCTAATCAGGGGTGAATGACTATGAAGTGGTTGATGAGATGCTTGAAGTGGAGGAGTACGGCGTTTACATGGAGAATGCCTGAGCTACACTCTGCCTCTGTCACTTATTACTTATGTGACCTTCAGCAAAAACAGTGAACTCACTTAGAAAATGAAAATAATTATTTTTGCCTAGGTAAAGCAATCTTCTTCCTAAAATCAAATGAGAAGTTTTTTGGTAAAAGTACAAGAACTGTCAATCCTCAAGGGATTATTGATAAGAAACACTCATCATTATTCTAATACTCTGACTACATCTATTAACATTTTATGAAGAAACAACTATAGCACGCTGGGTGTGTTGCTTACTCCTGCAATTCTAGCACTAAGAAAGCTGAGGTAGGACGAGCTCTACAAGTTCAAGGCCATCCTGGGCTACATAGAGCAGGCTGAACTACATGGTGAGACCCTGCCTCAGAAAACAAAGAACAGCAAACAAACAAACAGCGATAATAAAACTATACAGTGTGAAAAAAATAATTATTTTTCAGACTGTGAGCACTGCTTACACGTATGCTTGCCGTGCAATGCACCCTGGTTCTGAAGAGCTCTTTTACCGTGTGGCCCAGTTCAAGCACCCGTGTGTGTTTACCTGCGAGAGAGAACTGGAGCTCAGAGGCTGACACGGAAAGGAAGGGAGGCACCGAAGAATGCTGCAATGGTTGAATTAGCTCTTGAAAGATAAATTTAAAAATTTGAGCATGTATTACATATCAGTATGGTTTTATGCGCTTATATCATTATGGTGAATAGCTGAAGTGTCTCCAAATACAGTAGTCCTTCGCTATTTCGCAGTCAGACTTTTGCGGACTCACCGTTTTGTGGATTTTCAAAAAATATTCATCTAATTTATTTCTTGCAGATTTTTCTCTGTGTCGCGGGATTTCGCAGTACCGCACAGTATATGCATGTTGTTAAAATTGCCAAGGTTGATGAGTTTATAAAATGGTTAAGAAAGTGTGAGAAAGGTTTAGAAAAGCATGGGAAGGGTTTATAAAGCCTTAAAATATATAAATACTAATATATATATATATATATATATATATATATGCTATTTATATAAATACTAAAATAAATGTAATATTGCTACTTCTCTGATTTTCACTTACCTTTCACTCACATCTGGAGCGTAGCCAGAGGGGCCACTGCACAGGCTCAGTTCAGGGGAGTTCATAACTCATTACTGAAGGTGGGATTTTCACCCTGAATCTTGTCTCTGAAACTGGAAGGACACTCTGCTCTCATCATCTGAGCAAATGGTTTGAAAATAAGAATACATAGTATATCAGTCTTTGTTAATCAGCTATTTTTATTTTGAAAATCTGTAACATATGTATTGTTATATGTTACCCTACTTGTGTCTTTGTTTTTGTTTTTCTTGCTCTTGTTTTTACTCTTCAAAATAAAATAAAATTATAATAATAATAAAGAAAGACCATTCTTCTTTTTTTTTTTCAGAACCAGGCATTGAACTCAGGCCCTTGCACTTGCCAGGGAAGCGCTTATTCTACTGAGCTATCTCCCCGGCCCTTCATAAAGACCATTCTAAGAAACATCAGCAATACATGAGACAAGACTTTGCTTTTTACAATGGTCCTCATTGTCTCATGTCACTGAAGGCTCGGTTGTTGCTTACATTTGAACTGTGTCGTGTTTGTTGTCACCATTCTCAGCATCAGCACCGGTTAGCGTCATCGAGTGTGTCTGTTCCATGCCTTCGTCAGGCACTCTGCTAGCAACTTCCTATGCTTATAATGTGGATCTCTGAATGACAGCCTTTATTTCATCAACCATAATGTGATACATAATTTTACATAGTTTACAAATGAACAAACCAGTTTAGAGAATTTGATAGCGCCTATGAAAGGACATGGGGCCGGGGCAGTGGCTCCGTGGAAGGGTGTGTGTCTGGTGTGCAAGGGTTGGGATTCAGTCTCTAATTCTTGCCCAAAAGTGATAGAAGTTTCTTTTTGTTTTTGTTTTGTTTCTTTACTTTTCTACATAAACCCTTGTGTTAAGGGCAAAAGCACATAGATTTGAATTCATATTTACCTGACCTATAATTCTGACGTTGTGATCATCACACTTGAGAGGAAAGGCCACTGCTGTGTTGTACCATATCGACTCCGTGGCTTTCTGTGAATCATTATTCACTTTCCATTCAATTCCTCATATTGATTTGAGCTTAATAATACTTTCCAGATTTCATGATTTTTTTGAAAATATATTTTTCCAGA
>NW_004524580.1:7879372-7886238 GCF_000260255.1 Octodon degus
TATGCAGTGTATTATTTGTTGAAACTGTACTTTCGATTTGATTTGAAACTGTCTCATTGCTATATGTTTATCAATAAAACTTTGAAAAGAAAAAAAAAATAAAACATCGGGAAAAATGGTTTCTTCGTAAATTTCCAAAAAAAGGGTGTATGATTACTCCAGATTGAAACAGATACCCAATTGTGATCCAGTCAAATATAAAAAGTAAAATTGGCCTCTTTAGTACAGTTTTTAGTTACCTATTGTAGAAGATTAGAATAAATGCAAGAGAAGGGTTTTCTTTTCTCTTTCTTTCTTTTTTTGGCAGAACCAGGGATTGAACTCAGACCCTTATACTTGCCAAGCAAGTGCTTATTCTACTGAGCCATCTCCCCGACCCCAAGAAGGGTTTTCTTTAAAGGCTGGAAGTATTAAGTATGCATTCAGACTGAGTTGAATGGTTTCTGAAGCAAAACACAATTCCATTCATGCAACCATTAAACATGCAAGTTTGAAGAAACACATTTGTTCAAAATGTTAAAAAACAAAATAAAAAACCACAGAAGGTGAAATAATCTCTCTTGCTAAATCACTAATTTCCCTGGGCTTTGAAATTGTGTTTCTTTTGACTTGGCCTCTTCAAGTGCTGGGATTATGAGGGTGCGCTACTGTTTCTGGCTACCTTTAGCTTTGGGAGGGACTAATACTAATTCTCTTTCTCTATAAACTACAAGAAGGAGGGTTCCATATATTAAAAATATACTTGATTTACCAATGCAAATTTCAAAAGGAGGTGTCTTAAATAAAACCTTCCATCTCCAAATACTGGTAATTCCACCCTTCACTACAAACTCCCCTTGTCTGGGCAGAGTCCATCAAACACTAACCCCTCGAAAAGCTCTCTAGGAATGTGAAATAACAGAGCCTGTATGGAATGTGGGGTCATTAAAAACAGATAACACAGGACATATGGATTTTATGTTTTGACTAGATTAATAGATGTTAACTACAACCAATTCTGTTGTCTTTTTTAGAAAAAGAATTGAGCTGTAGTGACATTTGTGCAGTATTGTGGTAATAGATTTTATAAGTTTTTTTTTTTTTTAATGGAACAGCAATCCCTATTTTGTTTTTCCCAATACTCTGAGAGTTCAAAAGATAAGGAACATTTATTAGCATGGGCAAACTGTGAAACTCGTTTAAACACCAAATATTTGTTCTACATGGTAATTCTTTGAAACTGTTAGATTTCTGGCTTTCTTTTCATGAGCACTGGGAGTGCAACGAGATTTATATCCTTTGAAAGAATCTCAGAGCTGTAATGGAACGGAAGGTATAATCTATTCCAAGCATGAAAATAAACATTGGCTTGCATATTTAAGACCTGAAAGAATTTAGTATGAATTTAGAAATACTGCAGTAGTTGACAGAGAATATTTACAGAAGTTTGCCATTCTCTCGCTCACGCTTTTCAGCTAGCTTTTATGAACTCTGAGCAAATTTATGTCATTGATCAGCACTGTCCAATAGGAACACAAAAGAGAGGTATGTGTAATTTTACAGTTATTAGTGTGACCCTTAAAAAGATAAAAAGAAATAAATGAAATGAATTTTAGGAATATATTTTATACCAATGTACTTAAAATAGTAATATGTTGACGATAAAAATGAGTGAGGCATTTTGACATTATTTTTGCATCTTATGCAAAATCTGGTGTCCACTATATGCTTAAACATATCTCAATTTATCAACAGACGTGAGGCACTCAATAGGCCCCTGTGGCAAGTGTCCATCATATTGGACGGCGTAGTTACACGTAATGTTTACTGTCCTCTCATTTTAATGATAAAGTGGAGGCATGGAAAAAATTGGCCCCTCCTTGTCCTGCTCAAGTCCCACTTTTTCCTAGAGAGTTCTCTGAGCCTCTCAACATATTTTTCCCCACAGAGAGATTTTATGTAACTTCCATTCACTTGTTTTTTTTTAATATTATCTCTTATAATATTATCTCCAATAAATATTTCTTCTTTTTTGAACTCTCAGAATGCTGGGAAAAACAAAATAGGGATTTCTGTTCCATTAAGAAAAGACAACCTTATTGATGTATGGTTCTAACATTCTTATGTCATTTTTTTTTGGGGGGGGTGGGGGGGAGCTTTTGTTTCTTCTGAAGGGCAGGGTTCTAAGGTTACTGCGCATTGGATAACGCAGTGCCTCTTTTTATTTGTCCGTAGCTTCCCCTCCAGACTTCTGTGCTGCTTCCTCATGCAGTGCAACTATGGTGTGCGAGGTTATTCAGTGTTATCTGTCATTTTATAGGGCGTGGGAGGCCATGTAGGGTCCTGGAAGGTTTGATCATGGTCCCAGAATTCCTTGCTTTCATTTCCAATTTCACCCCTGTCATAACACTTGGGCAGATTTTTATCCCTCTTGATCCTATCTCTCCATCTTTCAAATGAGGATTATCATGATTATCTATAAACATCTTGAGAAAAGTCAGTGTGATAACGTGTTTGGCAAACGTTCTGGCACATGGATTGAGCGAGCACGTACATTTTGTCTACTTTCATCACTGTTTTATACCATTACTGAGACCAGCGTCCAAATCCACAGAAAAAATAAAAGAGCATTTTGTGAATAAATGATTGAATGACTAGTTATCCTTTAGTTTTCAGGTTTATATTTCATAATTAGGGAGGCTTAGTTTTAGTTTGAATTCCTTCTTAGGTTTCTGTTTCCTACACAGTGAGCCAAATGTTCCTGCTTAAAAGTGAACTAATACATGTCATTCTTGTATTTAACTCTGACTGGAGCTTATAAAGCCTTGCCTTTTCCTTTGATTCTACCTCTCCACTGCCCATCTCAGCAAAGGACATTGTTCTGTAACCACCTGTCATGCTTCATGACATTTCTTCCTCTCTCAGCTACTTTGGCCATTTCTATTTCTCAAACAGACCCTGACCCTGTTCACTTGACCATACCCTTCTTGTCTTTCTCTACCAAGACAGGATCCCAGGCGACCCATGCAGCTTCTCCTTTCCATTTCCATTCTTGCTTTTTTGGTAGTTCAGGTAGCAGTGATTTAGCATTCTCCAGTGTATTTCTACTGCTTTTCAAATAAACATCTAAACATGTCCTGGCCTACCAGACTCACCTGATTGGATGTCTGTCTGACTATCCAGCCCAGTGAATTACTAAGTGACAGCCATGTCTGTCTTTCTCTTTGTTCTTTGAACACCTAAATGAATCTCTACTGTATGTCAGGCATATCCATTTTGTGTAGACACTTGGCCTCTAGTTTTGGCTGTTTCCTATCATTGAGTTCTCAGCTCAAATATAAATTTCTCTTCCATTTCTCTGGTTATAAAATCCAAATAAAGCTACTGTTTGTGGTTAGTCTGTGATTTAGCTGGATTTATGATTTAGCTGGATTCACCTATTCTCTTATTTACTTAGTTGTTTGTTACTCAATACCAACCCTGGAGCGTTATTGGCCTATGCCTCTTCTATCTTTGCCATATCATCTCTAGCTCTTAGATTAATGTTTTCCCACTAATATATGTTCATTAAGTACTTGATGAATACATAAATGTTTGTTTGTTCATTTATTTATTTATTTTTGTGGAACTGGAGATTGAACTCAGGCCCTTGCGCTTGCCAGGGAAGTGCTTATTCCACTGAGCCATCTTCCTGGCCCCAGAATACATAAATGTTGTATGTTCAGTTTTCCCATAATGCTTGGGATAAATATGGGGGAAAGACAGGGATTCTGAATATACTTATCAGGGAAAAGCCAAACTTGTGATGAACTTTGAGTGACAGGTAAATGTAAGACTCCTGAAACAGAGGTGAGGACATTTTACACTGGCAAGGTCATAAACTCAGGAGTGAGTATTCTGTTTGCCATTTGTAAATGTCATTCTAGATAGGACATCATAAATAATAAATAACTTAAGAAAAATTCCATTCTTTCTTGATACATTCAATCCATTATTATATTCAGTATATGTATTTTGTAGTAAAAAAATCTAAGCATTTTTATGTTAATTATAAAATATACATTTCTACCCAACTCTCTGTTCTGATTCTCATATTCTAAGGCAAATGCAAAATGTAATGATCTTTCTGTAGGCTTAACAGAGGCCATACAATTATTTGTTGTCAGGTAAGATATATAACCACACAATGATTTTGTTTACTGTATTTATATGAACATGTTTTGCAAGCCTAGAAATTATGTACTAGTCATTAAGTGAAACTGGTTTTAAGAGGGTAAGCTTTGGGATTCATATTATTGTTATATACCACGTTATACTATCCATAGTTATCTGAGTATTTCTTAGGCAATGAGATTATTTGTTAAAATTTAATGATTTAGGCAACAGTATCCTGCTTGCTTAGTGAAGTGCACTTGTATAATTGGGATCATTTCTCTCTTCATTTAAAATTAATCATCTTGAGTCTCCATACTCCCCCTTTAAATAGAAATAGAGTACAAATTAAATTCTCTTCACTTAGTTTCTATTAGATGTATGTACTTTACATACTTTGTGGAAGGATTCTATATTTTTGAATTAAAATTAGTTACACAATTTTGTGATTAAATTACTAAAGACAAATTCTTTTTTTAAAAAAATTCTTTCACTAATGCCTTAGTGTGACTCACAGTGAGTCTCAATTTAGCACTCTATTAAGATTACGGTGTATTCTTCACCTATTGAATTATGCTTTTTCTGACATCCTTTTTCATACCAGAAGTTCTCAGCATTCTACCCACTCCTCTTATCTTTCTGTACGTCAGACAGGCGAGATTACTGTCACTAACACCTTATGAGTCTACAAGGAATGCCATGCTTCTAGACCTCACAATTATCTCCTTCTTAACAAAGTTTCCTTTCCAAAAGACAGGATATACATGTCTGCCTTGGAAATTTGTCTGAGCCCTAACACAGTTTAGAGTTCAAACAACTGGTTAAATTAATACTTTATTTCATTTTATTTGTTTGGTACAGGGTCTTACTGTGCAGCTTGGACTCACAGTGATCCTCCTGTCTCAATCTCCCCAGCACTGAGATTACAGGTGTGCACCCCCATGCCCAGTTTTGGTGCCCAGCACAGCCAGGGCTGGCATGGCATGTGGTACCAGGGATCAAACATGGATCCTTGAATTTGGCAGAGAGATGGTAAGACTGCTGAGCTATCTCCCCAGCTCTAAATTAATATGTTAAAAATGAAATATGGAGTGAAGAATAAATATTGCCATAAATAGTCTTTAATGGATTAAAAATCTCTCCAGGGTATTAGAACTATCAGGGTACTGCCCTGAACATCTCTAGAGACAGTGCTTATTCTCAGTGCTTTAGTGAACAATTGATTGAGGTGACCCAGGTTATAATGAAAGATAGAGTAGTGTGGAGGGTGACATCCACCCATCATTCACTCATTCATTCATTCATTCATTCATTCATTCATTCATTCATTCATTCAACAAAAGTTTTGAGAGTCTTTTTCATTTCTGCCCCTGTGCAGTTTTCTCTCCTTGGCTGTTGATGCACCCCAGCTAATGCTGACTGGCTCTCAGTGGACTATGCCTCATGGACCTCCAGATCCTGGCTGAGGCAAACACACAGGCTCTCTGGAGGGCCCTGTGGGTTACGCTCACTCTTCACTTCCTCAGCAGGACAGACTGAGCTGTGGTGTCACCTTTTCCAACTCTTATCACTTCCTTTCTCAGGGATCTTATCTTACTGCTTTTTGTTTCTAGGGTCTCTTTGGGGCAACTGAGGAATGAAGGGTGAAATTACTTCACCAATGTTTTGTAGTAATAGGTGAGTGACAGTGGCAGAATTTAGGCTTCAGAGTTGTATTTTAAAGCTTAAATTACTATAGTAGATAGAGCTCTAACTTTCACAAAGCAGTTAACAACAGCATCAAATCAGCATCAAATCATCCTGAATTAATTAGTTAATATTTTACAGAGGATTTAAGCACTTAAAAGGATCTAAAATTTTCCTTTAAAGTTTAAGATTGTTATTTAAGCTTAAACTACTCCAGCTAAATGTTTCTTAGGATATATATATATCCCATTAGGAGCTATGTTGGACATATGACCTGCAATGAAGAAAATAATTCTGTAGGTGTGTGCCACTAATCTTCAGGTAAAATTTACAGCAGCAGTAGGAAACTAAGAAAGTTTGTTAAAGCCAAGTAACAAATGCCCATAAGCTAAGTTATCTTTCAAAATCATAGCCTTGAAGGGCACTTTAGAGTGATTATATCCGTTTTTACTACTACAATCTTGCTCCTTTTGGAATTAATAGTCTTCACTGGTAGTTAGTCGTGACTCTTTAAATTTATCCAAATGTGGTATTTTTCTCTTCATATATGTAAAACAATAAAACTTGGAATATTGAATTGCTTAGGATTCCACTAATATACCATATTCACTTACCCCACTGCGTGGGCTATTCCTTTTATCTCCGAGTCTTGCTTTTTACACACCTCTATGTCCTCAGGTCTGATTAGAACATTCCTTATCTTCTTGCAGATACCACCAGTCACAGAGAGCCTTCGTCATCTGTGATGGAGATTATCATTTCCTCTTCTGAGCAGCCACAGGGATCTGAACGCTCTTCCACTGCATCACCTATTGTTTTGTCTTCTACTGTATGCATCTCCACAGTTGTATTCCTTGCTACTTGCTGGGCATCTAGGACAATGCTCTTTCACATGAATAGCACATATTAAGACATGGAAGACTAACAAGCTCTTTTTTTTTTTTTTTTTTTTTTTGGTACTGGGGATTGAACTCAGGACTCTGCGCTTGCTAAGCAAGAACTTATTCTACTGAGCTATCTCCCTGGCCCCAAACAAGCTTTTAGGAGAA
>NW_004524580.1:7886338-7888055 GCF_000260255.1 Octodon degus
TTTCTGCGGAATTGGGAATTGAACTCAGGCCCTTGCACTTGTCAGGGAAGTGCTTATTCCACTGAGCCATCTCCCTGGCCTCTTGTTCTTTATATTTTGATAATGTTTTGTCTTTGTATGACTTTGTTTCTTTGTAGGCTATCTTAAATATATTTGGAAGTAGGCACAATATTAATAAATGTACAAAATAAAGTAAATATGAGAATAACTAATTTCAGTTGGAAGAGAATGTTCCACACAATAGAATACATGGGAGTAAAGAGCAGTGTGCACAGGTTTAAATTTACCACTGAGATGAATCCACTTAAGTCAGTGTGCACAGAGGGGTGAAAAATTAATTCACAAAATTTAAATTTTAGGTATGAAATTATTCCTCTAAAACCTTTTACAACACTTATGCTAGTTATGGAAGATAATAGAATATTTTAATTTGAAATATAAATTAGAAATAGAGATTATGTTGCCAATTTGAAAACCTTCACAGCTGAAGTTAATAAAAGGAAAAAAGTTGTGAATTTCAGGAAGGCAGATATAACTTTTACTTTATTCACTGCATAAATTGTAAGTTAGCTCAGTTGACGACTTCACTTTGAATTCTGCTGTGAGAAAAATAAATACAAAAATGTATAGTTTATATGATTTTATTATTGGAAGAGGGTTTCTAGAAAAATCATTTCCACATCCTTGTGAGGAAGAGGAGTCTGAACTTGGTAACTATCTTACACAAGACTATCTGTTGTGATAGTCTTAATACCTAATAAAACTGGGTATTCTTTCTCATTTTCTACTACTCTTTGGAGTCAACATTATCAAGCCAGTGGAGACCACATAACGATACAAATATATATTTCAAAGATAAGATTCCAGTGGCTTATTTTATTGCTCTAGATCCAGACCCTTCATCAGATCTGATTTTGGGGGAGGCAAAGAACCCAACACTTCAAATGAGCGACTACCGGAGGAGCTTGGAAAAGCTTCAGGTGAAGATGGTGCTCTTTTGTACAATCTTCTCGTACTGGAGTCTTTACTTCTCTCTTTTCAGCCTCCTTTCTCCATGGTTTTAGAAATTATTGTGTTACTTCTCTAGGATTTTTCTCCGACTAATACTGTTACCTTTTAAAAGTACAAGGATGTTACCTTAAGTTCAAATATCAATGAAAGCCGATACCTTTCAAAGAATTTGAATTTTCAGTGGAGGTTATCATGTAGATATACAGAACAAAAAAAGTAAACCAAACATTGGTGGTTCTGGAGTCTACAGGGCCACGTCGGCTCTTGCCTTACCGAGATTCCACAAGATTAAGCTAGGTGATGCTCCAGAGGCTCTGTGCAGTCTTGTCCAGATTTAGTTGCGAATTGCATGAGATGATCTGAAATAGTTGCTAATATTAAGGAAAGGAAAATGAGTGTGGTAAAGAGACCAAGAGCAGGAAGAGAGCTGTATGATTGGAAGAGCTAAAATCAGATTATTCAAGCCACGGAGAGCCCAGACAGATATGTTTCTTCTTTCTGCTCACTTGGATATTTTTTGAAGCGATCTCTTTTAAGCAATATGAGTAGAAAAATACCATACACAGTTTCCAAGAACAAATGTTGCTGCATAAAACATCGGGAAAGGCCGAGTTCCTGGAGACCCCAGACCCAGTCCTAGCCCAGGTCCGGTGAGTGTGCGGAGAGTTTCCTGCTACCCTGCGCTGGCGGGACCAGTCCCAGCCCA
>NW_004524580.1:7890220-7892953 GCF_000260255.1 Octodon degus
TGCTACTTGCTGGGCATCTAGGACAATGCTCTTTCACATGAATAGCACATATTAAGACATGGAAGACTAACAAGCTCTTTTTTTTTTTTTTTTTGTGGTACTGGGGATTGAACTCAGGACTCTGCGCTTGCTAAGCAAGAACTTATTCTACTGAGCTATCTCCCTGGCCCCAAACAAGCTTTTAGGAGAACAGATTAGCCTCAAATCTAAGTCCTAATTTAGGACTGGATTTCTAACTGAGTGCAGCATTAACTGAGTGCTCTGTACCAGACACTGTATTATTCATACTATCTCAGACATCCTCAGAATAAAGTGGGCTTTTTTAGCCCCTAAATTATGATATAGCCTTAAGATTTCAAATTTCAAAAGTATGACTGAAATTTTATTTAGAATTATTCAATATAAATATAAATTTTAATATGACAGAATTTTCATACCTGCAGCACCCCTACTAAATATGCCAGACCTTTCAACATCACTTCTGACACTATGTTCTGTGATGTTCCACATTCCCCCAGGAGTCAGGTCTGTAAATGTGTGCTCAGGCATCATTTCTCAGAAAAGATATTTTTTTGCAAGTGTTCTGCTTTATATTGAATCTTGTAATCAGTGAAGCTGGTCTCAGTTGGGTCCCACTTAAGAAGTTCAAAAGAAGTATCCAGTTTTTAAAAGTAAGCCACACAACTTATATGGCCCTATTAAAAGATAAATTCCATATAAATATAAATTGCATGCATGCATTTAAAACTAAAGCAAACATAAATATAACTGAAACATCTGTGTATGAATTGTTGAGTTGACTTGTATATAATATCCTGTATGTTCCATCCACAAACAGAGAAGTAGGACATTACAAATGGGCTCTACTTTCGATGACACAACTTTATGAACTCTTTTTTTTATAGACACTGCCCATGGAATCATATTTCTCAGCCTCTTCCTCAGCTTTCAATACACATTTGAGGTAAATTCACTGAAAAACTTAAGGAAAAAGGGAAGAACTGCTATCGAACTAGAGCTATGTTGTCCGTAACCGTCTAAGTTGTGCGGCTGTTGAACCTGGGAATGTGACTGGTTCAGCTGAGATGCACCATAAGCATAAGATGTACTGGAGATTCTAAGACTTAGTATGAAAATTTGCTATAAATATCTTATTAGTCATTTTATATTAATATGTGTAATGTTTTTAATGTTAATTTAAGTTAAATATATTATTATATTTTAAATTACTATGTAGCTCACATAATATAATGCTGCCATGGAGAATCACATGACATATTAGCATTTTAAAGATACTGAATGCTGTAACATTTTATCTATTTTTTTGTATGTATTTGGTACAGGGTCTAACTATGCAGCTTGAACTTGTAGTGAGCCTCCTGTTTTCAGCCTCCGTAGCAAAGTGAGTACAAGCATGCGTGTAGTGGATTTCTAACAGGTGTTCAACTTATTACACCCAGCCTAATTAAACTAATGTTTAATTGGTTGTGTGTTGTGTTTAATTGCTGGGTGTGGAAGGCCCACCTGAAGATTGCTGCCAACAGCATAAAGGCAGAACCAGAGAAGCTGCTAAAACACTGTTAGGGATGTTGTTTGGAGAAGCTGTTGGAGCTGTTGGAAGCTACTAGTTCTCTTCGGCTGCTCTACTGGAGGACCTTGTCATGCTGGTTTTTCCGATCAACTCTGGAGAAGCTTGGGTTTTCATCTTGAGCATCGATTCCTGGCTCTGGTGGGGAAGATGGTGTACCATTCAGCTTCATGAAGCTCGTTGCATTGGCTGTCCTGATGGGAACTTGGCTTTCCTCATTGCTGGAGGAGCTCGGGACCTCACTGCTGCTGAGGGTAGCTGTGGTATTGTTGGGTACTCTAGTGCTTACCTTGAGCATAGCTTCCTAGATCCAGTTCAGATCCCTTAGCTTATTTGCACAGATCCTTCCTCCCACTTGCATAGACTTTCTAGCTTCCACCACTGACCTTTGGGCCTTTCCAGTGCAGATCCCTGAAGTGGGCCTGCATGAGACTTTGTTATGGGCTCTAGGCCTCTAGTTGGACTGGTGGGAGGCACTGTTGTAAGCTCTAGGGCCTCAGCTGGATTCTTTAGTATTTAGTGTGTGGATACATTTCCTGTACTTGTATGTGATTCTTGGGTGATTCACTATAAAATACTATTATACAATGTGTTTTGTACTATATTGTTCACCTTGCAAAATCCCCAAACCATGACAGTGTGTCACCATGCTTGGTCTTAGTGGCTGGCTCAGCACGTCTCGGGGTGGGCCCGGTGCATCCTGTGGTGCTGGAGGTTGAACCCCGGACCTTGTGTTTGTCTAAGCACATGCTTTGTCTGCTGAGTTATCTGTCTGGCCCTGTAGCATTTTAGAAAAAGACTCATTTGATAAAAGTGGTTTGGTCATAGAACATCTATTTAATGATATTAGGTTCTGAGGATTAACTTGGGAATTTATAGTCTAGAAAAGACATTTATCTATGAGTAGAATTCCTTTTGCTGGCCCTCATAAAATTGAATTTGATACTTTTTCCTCTTAAAAATGTCCTCCAGACATTTCCACTTAATGCTGTGAGCTTTTATTGGACAATAACAATTAGGCTGAAAATAATACTTTTGCTTCAAACTTTCCTACCTTTGGGAGATTAAATTCCATGGAGAGAAAAATCTTTCTTTCTTTCTTTCTTTCTTTCTTTCTTTCTTTCTTTCTTTCTTTCTTTCTTTCT
>NW_004524580.1:7893123-7895015 GCF_000260255.1 Octodon degus
GCGGAACTGGGGATTGAACTCAGGCCCTTGCACTTGCCAAGGAAGCACTTATTCTACTAAGCCATCTCCCCTGCCCCACATATTTCTTTCCTACTTCCAGGTAATTGAGTCTTCAAGCTCAGATACAGTAAGCTGTACTCTTTAATAGTGACATGAAATTTGTTCCATCTTCCTTATGCTTCTTCTATACCCCTCTTCCTGAGTACCACAGAATCTTAATAATTGCCCTCCCATTGTCATTGTTTCCTCTTTCCAACCCATATTCCAAAATGATCTTTAAAACAATAATAAAAACCAAGTTAGAGCTTTCTGGTTAAAGTGTTTCAACAATTTCCCATGGCATTCAGGACAGAAATAAAATTACAGTATGCCCTATATGATCATCGAACTTTGCTTTTCTTAGTTGATCCCTGAACTCAATCTGACTTTCCTCAGTTATTCCAAATTATTTCTATTTCTAGCACCTCTACTGTACTTGAAAAAACTCTCTACTTCTGTAGCCTCTAGGCCTTTCCTCTTGATCAGATTAGCAAATGTCCAGCCAAATATATTCTTCCTTCTCTAGGTGAGAGTCGTTTCATTCCTAGCCAAGTATCTTCTAGTGGGTAACCATAAACCACAGGCTAGGAAACCACAGCCCATGTCACCACCGTTCTGGCAAGCAGCCCTTCATGTCTCACAACTTCCTTTTTCTTACCAAATCTCACCTTAGCTATTTTGAAAAGCTGTTGCCTAAGGCTTAATACTTACCAGTTACTTTCTGAGACTTCTAAAAAATAATATTAGCCCCCACATAAATCAGAATTTGGGAGCAGTAGTAGATAGAACTGGTCAATCATGGTAGATTTATGTCTCTTCCAACATGAACTTGTAAGCAGAGGCAATATTTTTTCAGCCTAAGAATACAGAAGACCTAGGTCTGTAGGCAGAATTATCTAGGAAAAACGCCAGCAGCTTTGAGGAACTTCTAGCCATCACCAACTGGGCATTTCTCTGTGGGTTTATAATATTTCTAAAGAGTGATTAGGAGGTAGTACTAACTTCTGACACAATCTGTGGATAATACGAAGAGAACGTTTGTGTCTTTGAAAATGAACAAACGAACAGTAGATAAGCTTTATGAACACTAAAAGAACTTTTCCGAGAAGACAAAGAAATCATTCAAAAATATTCCTTCCAAAATACTAAGAAATTTACCTGTTATGTTTTCTATGTTATATGATGGAGTATTTTTCATTTGTTTATTTTCATTGTATCTATTTTCAGTTTTTTGTTTTGTTTTGTTTGGCGGAACTGAGGAATGAACTCAGGCCCTTGCACTTGCCAGGGAAGTGCATATTCCGCTGAGCCATCTGGGCCCCCTGTATCTATTATCAAATCCACTTTTTGCAGTACAGTTTTAAAATGACAAATAGAGTTCAATGATTAATTCTAGGCTGCTTTGCTTTGGAGTTAGAGTAAGTGTACCATATTCATTTCAAATATTGAAAACTAATATTTTCTCTTAAAGAAATACCTAATATTAATCAAAGAGCTTCCTATTTTAAAAATGGATGTATTTTGGCAATGTTCCCTTGATCATCCTTTGTTTGGTTAATATATGGTTAATTGCTTAATATTTTATATTTTTTGTCTTAAAATGATTAAAATTTTAAATTAGAGTATAAACTCTAAAAACAGTCTGGTCACAGCTGGGGAGATAGCTCAGTGGTCTAAGTGCTTGCTTGGCAAGTGTAAGGACCCAAGTTCAATCCCTGGTACCACATGCAGGGCAGGGCCTAGAACCCCGGGCATGGTGGTGCATGCCTGTAATCCCAGCATTGGGGAGGCTGAGGCAGGAGGATCACCATGAGTCCAAACTGTATAGTGAGACCTTTTTATCTGAAAAAATA
>NW_004524580.1:7895655-7906513 GCF_000260255.1 Octodon degus
GTGTTGAATTGATGAGTGTAAGTTTCAGCATCGGTGGACTGTTACCTTAGCAACGTCTATGCTGGGTTTTTTCAAAGTCTCCGCTGAACCTGCAGCCAGGCATCCAAGAGTTCATGAATAGTTTAACAAAGAAAGGGCAGAGCTATTGAGTAATCCAGGCTCATTAATTGTGTACTTGCCAGGAGGATCTGTCTTTAAATCATTAATGCCGGCAACATTTCTCTCTAGAGCCATCAATGTGATTCGACCGCTTGAAAAATGTAATAATGATGGATTTTCTTATTCTGTTCCTTTTACTTTTTATTGGAACTTCAGAGACACAGGTACTTTAAACATTTTTGGAAGCAAGGGCTAAGTAATAAGCTGTAGATGTTTAAAAGACTTTCAAAGAGTTGTTCCTTGTGATAGTGGGCTAGATAGAAATACTGATTTAGTGTAGCATGTTTTATAAGTTTTTATTTTACTGTGTAAGTTGGTAAATAGTTATGTGACCTAACAAATTCTATGATAATGTAGAACTTAGGTAGTATTTTATATAATGCAGTCGTATAGTAAGAGTGTTAAAATTTTTGATAGTGACAGATTTATTATTTCAGCATATTTTTTCAGGAATAATTTTAGTGCAACTATTTGTTTTTTGGTATTCTAGGTTGATTTTTCCAATGATATTCCTGGTATTAGGTACAATATAACTGTCTCTTCGATTTCTGCTACAACAGAAATTAGTACACCTGTTAGACCAATGACAACAAATGTAACAAGTGAGTATATATTTTAAATTATTTTTTAAATGAAGTATTTATGGTTAGTATAACTCTTTCAGCTAGAAATACTTCTGATGGGTGTATGTGTGTATATGCATGAAAATGGTTTAGAATAATTAGAGTGAAATGGAAACTCAAGAAAATGTTCTGTTTAGAACCTACCTTCTACGAATTGTTTGAATTTCTTTACTTTCAAAAAACAAAGAAAACTATACTTGTTTGTGAAATGGAAAAGAGAGACTGTTAATGGTAACACTTAAATAATACCATCAAAATAAAGTTATATTCTTTAGTAACTTTAGAGTCATAAAAATGAACTTACTGTTCTTGCTGCCGACTGATTATTCAATTTATAAGCCTGTTTCTTATTTTCTCAGTTCTTGCATTTGTAAGCCTTGCATTAAGGAAGTGGCTTTTAAAAGAGATTTAGCATCCAAAGTATTTGGCATGTAGTATTTAGTAGCATTCCATTTTTTGCATTCTTATAAAAGAATGCTTTTGGTATTCTCCTAAGCATTTATTATGTTTTTAGCAATCTAGGGTGTATTAATTTTTCAAAACTTTAAAAGTCTACATTTGTAAATGCATTCTTAAAGGTTTTTTTTTTCTTTTGGAGACATATAATAATAGATCTTTTAACAAATGATTTTTTTTTATTTTTTGAAAAATAGAGCCAGGGCCACCCGTCTTCTTAGCAGGAGAGAGAGTTGGTTCTGCTGGTATACTTCTTTCATGGAATACACCACCTAATCCAAATGGAAGGATTATATCTTACATTGTTAAGTATAAGGAAGTGTGCCCGTGGATGCAAACCACGGATACTCAAGTTAGAGCAAAACCAGACAGTCTAGAAGTTCTTCTTACGAATCTCAATCCTGGAACAACATATGAAATTAAGGTAATTATATTGTAAATAACTATGATTTAGTAAGAGATTGAATTAGTTTACCTGTTTTAAAGTGGAAGGTTTTTGCCACCTGGTCAAAAATTATGGCTGATTTCAGTAAGAGACTAAAGAATGATAGGCAGTGTCATGAGCTCAGCGTCTACCAGGGCTTTTAAAACTTGATCAAATGTGCTGATCTATTTTTTTTTTCAAATTGGTATACAGTTTCAATAATTCACACATTGCATACATTCTTCCTAGTGGTTAATTGCTGTACAAGATGCGGACATGATATCCTATTTACAAACACCATTAGAACAAATCGCTCTATTCATTAAGAGAATGTAACTATATATCTATCCTAACCACTTTGAATACACACATACAAAATGGATATTCATCTGTATCCCCTTTTTTTTGGTTAAGTTCCGTTATTTGAATATTATTGGTGTGTAAACTCAACAAAATATTCTAAAAGAGTCCAGTAGCCCATAATAGTATTGGGTCTTCCGCTTGACTGGCAATGTCAGAAATTGTTGACCTAAGTCCCCTATAGCTCAACATAACAACATGGCTTTACTTCTTATATTTCGTTTTTATACTTTTCTGCTGGATGGTTAAGACTAAGATAAAGCAGGACCTATGCAACAAGAGTTGTAGCTTTTGGGTCTGATAAGGTCAGTGAACTGATCTATTTTTAATTCCATTTATATAAATAAATAAAATTATTTATTATAATATTTATTTATATAAATAGATAGAATTAAAATCTTTAGCTTAGTGCCTTTCATTGAAAATCAATTAACTTAATCAATGCTCACTAAGTGAAAAAGGATTTTTGCGGTACTATGGATGGAACTCAGAGCCTTCTGTATGCCAAGGTAATGCCCTACCACAGAGCCATATTCCTAGTTCAAAAATAGTCTGCTTTTGGATTAAGCTTGTTCACCCTTTTCTATGCACATGTCTATTGAAATTTTAGATAATGATTTTAATATTTAATATTTAGAATTTTACTAAGAAATAAGGTCAATTCCATTCTATTCAACAAGTATGTATTTAATTTTACGGTCCTTTGTATTTATAAAAGTTTTAATCCTTTACAAAGATAAATATAACAGATTTAACAATATTGTATTCAACATTAAATGACAGTTTATAAGGAGAAGTTCTAAATATTTTAGGTTAAATTAAAATGTTTACTATTAAGGGGTATCTGTGACATTTCCAAGCAATAATGAATGTACAGAGATGTCTGGATTTTTACCATTTTCAACGTATCGCCTGTAAGTTCTAGGAGTCTCGAAGGTAATTCAGAATATAGAATAAAATTTGCAAAAGTCATCTAAGTATGTGTTCCTGCATAACTGACTTGCCCTTCTGGGATGGGAGAAAATGATGAGAAACATTTTTCCATGAAATTTTCCTTCCCAGAAGTATGCCTCTTTGTGGAACTAACTAACACAATCATTGCTATAAAGCATCTACCACTAATATGGTAATAGTATGGGTCTCCCACTGATACAATAAACTTTTTATTCATAAAGAAGTCAAGAATCAAAATCACAATGGCTTTTTTATTCAGAAACATAGGTTAAAGAGTAGGCAACATTTTCAACATCTGGAAATTACATAATATATTTTCTATTTTTAATTGGAACATGTATGTATTCAGATTAATTTACCTATTACAATATGGCACTGGAAGTGATAAATAAAGATTAAATTTTTGTGATATCAGAAACCATTGCAGAGAGGAAGGTAATTTAGTTAAACTAGTTATTAGATCTATTTTTATAGAGTTTGAATCTGATTAAGAAGCCTCTATTTTTTACTTCATACTTTATAGATCATTATAATATCTATTGCATTCAAATAAATGCTAACCACTGCAGAATTCCAGAGGGTACTTCGCGTGAACATTTCATATCTTCAGTATAAGTAATGCTATGAGAGAAAGCCTTCTCAGTGTTGTTGCATTCAGTCTCAGAAAAATCCCACATCATTGTGTTATTCCCATTCAAAAACAAGAAAAATGTGTTCGAATAGTTAACCAAATTTCCATAAGTCACTCATTGAGAATAGGTGGCCTTATATTTAAACTGAGCTCATTTTAGTCTTGGGATATTGCAAAAGCTTAAGAATGTTATTCTAATTTATAACATTTTTCTCAGTTTGTTTTAATCTATTGGACAAGATTATTGCAGTAAAAACTAAATTTTATACCTTTCCAACTTAAAAAATATAACCTAAGTTATTAATCAAGCCTATTTTATAAGTTATTTTAAAGTTTATTTGCATAATTAGAATGTAAATTCTAAAATCACTATATCTCTATCTCTATCTGTATATCTATACCTATGTCTATATTTGTATATCGTCTTCTACATTCATTATAGAATGTGTCTTGGGTACAGGTGGCGAACATTTGAAGAACTTAATTCTTGTTATGCCATTTATTCCTAGGTACCTGGGCAAATAATTGGACTTCTGTCGGTCAGTTTTCCCATCTGTAAAATGTTGACAACAGGGCAGGGGATATAGCTCACTGGCACGGCGCCTGCCTGGCAAGCGCAAAGTCCTGAGTTCAGTTTTCAGTACCAAAAATATACCTTCTGTTCTGAGTATATGGATAGCTCTGTATTTGCTTTCTATCTCTGGAGTATTAGAAGAGTTGGAGGAAAAAGCATTTGGTTCTTACCTTACAGACAAGAGAAAGTTTTTATTATTTCAGATTCTGTCTAACTAGACAACAAAAAGTTTGACTATAAAAAATGTTGGTCTCTTTTAGGTTGCTGCTGAGAACAGTGCTGGCATTGGAGTATTTAGTGACCCATTTCTTTTCCAAACTGCAGAAAGTGGTAATTTTCCTAAATTATTTATTCTAAATTAGCTTGGTCATGAATTTTGTTATTTAAACAAGAATGTAATCCAAATCTAATGCTAAAGTGCCTACAATTCTCAACAGCATGGCCACTTAATTACTTTTAGTCTTTGTGATAATTTATTCATTAAAATATATTATTCTTTATGATTATAAAAGTCATGATGCATAATCTTGGATAATATGAAAAAAACTCACAATGAAAATTATCTGTAGTTTTATCATGTAAAACAATAGCTTCATTACTTTTCAAGGATCTTCCTGGCTGGACTTTTGTTGTCCACTGATATGTGGATGGGAATTGTGTCCAGCCATACCATGTCCGTTCCAAAGCAATTAAGACTCCTCTGTTCTTCCAGTGGCTCAGAAGAAGAGTCTGACGTCATCCTTGACCCTTCTTTCACAGTAACAACTAATCTATCAGAATGTCTGGCTGCACTGTCACCGAAATAGATCCACTCCCCCTCGCAGCTCATCGCCCTGCCCAACCCTTTTTACTCTCCTGCCTGAATGATGAAAATATATTATTCTTTATGATTATAAAAGAACACCTCCTGAGTGGTTTCCCTGGTTCTGATTTGCTTGTTGCATGCATGCACCGCCCCAAAGCGTCGTATCATCTTTTGAAACATACGCCAGACCACACTACTTTTCTCTTCCTAACAACATGCTTGATGTCTCATTAAGAATAAAACCAGGAAAGCAACAGACAAACAAAGTGAACATTATAGCTTGGGTAATACAAACCCCAGCGCTCTGGGAGGCTGAGGCATGAGGATTGGAGGTTAGATTTCAGCTTGAATTACCTGGTGATACCGGGAGACACAGCCTCAAAAGCAAACAAACAAATAAAAAGGCTGGAGACTTGGTTCAGTGTAAAGGAACCATGCTCAAGTCTGAGTACCTCCCCTCCCTAAAAATCAAACCACTCTTTGTCCTTCCGCCGTCTACCTGATCTGCGGTCCCCTGGCTTGATCACTTTTCTCCGTGCATCTGCTCAAGCTGCCCTGATCTTCTGACTCAGGGCCTTTTACTTGACCTTCCTTCTCTCTGAGACACTCTCACTAAATAGGATTCCCCTTGAGTTTTTCAGGCATGCGTTATCTTTTCCCACCATTTCTTATGGCACACTCCCACCTCCCCATCCACCTCTATTTCCAGGGTCTTCTTTTCCCCATTGGTCCAACCTGATATATCATACTCTGTGTGTGTGTGTGTGTGTGTGTGTGTGTGAGCACGTGCGCGCATGCGCGCTCGTGCAGGGTCTCACTAGGCATCTCGGACTCACAGTGATCCTCCTGTTTTCAGCCTCCCTAGTGCTGGAATCACAGGCATGCATCACCATGCTCAGACTCCATTGCCGGCTCATTGTGCCCAGGGGGCGTGGCCGGCGTGGCACGTGGTGCCAGGGATCGAACCCTGGCCCCTGCACTTCCTAAGCAAGTGCTTAGTCCCTTAGTCTCGCCAGTCCATATCACACATTTATATGCTTGTTTTTTTTTATTGTGCCTCTTATTAGATCAGTAGAATACAAGCTTTGGGATAAAAGTAATTATTGCATGTAGGTGCTGTTATTTATTAATAATTTTGTTATTTTTGTGCTATAACAAAAAGTTAGACTCAGGTACACAAAAACACATTTAAATAGACATTTGCATAAATAGGACTATTTTCACAATTAAAAATCAAATGACAATGTATTATTTTGTAGTACAATATATAAAACAAAAGTTGTTGCATATATTAAGGTTTCAGTTTTAAGGGAAATAATTTGAATAAATGACAGGAAATAGCTTTACTTAGTTTATTTCTTCACCCTGACTCTGGGTTGGCCCCTAAAAAATTATGATTCATACAGATTATAGCTTCAATTTGACAGTTTTCAACTTTTTATGTTTTATGCTTCCAGTAGTTCGCCTCATTTTAGAGGTATTAACTCTTGGCAAACAATTAGGGAGAAACTAGGAAAACTCTAGCATGTAGTGGAAACAGTACTAGACTGGAAGTCTCATTCTGTGACTTACTGCATGCCTTTGAACCACTTGCGTAATTCTTCTTGCCTGTTTTCTCATCTCTTTTTTTGATACAAATTCATTTCTATCAATACTCCTCTTTCCAAGTGCCAGCTGTCATTCTTGCTGGTTTAGTAAAGCATAAATGGAGAAAGATTGCTATGAATAGAAAGCACTTGTTATTATTAAATCAGAAGTAGTTTTTGTGTGACTAAAATTATTCTTAATATATGAGTTAACCAGTGATACTATACTGCGATAATGTTCATTCATCCACAAGCACAACAACCTCAAAGCCTAACTTCTCCTGCAGCGTTATTTCAGGTCAAGCTACAGCCTATTTTAGATTTTAAAATGTTAAAAATACAATTTATATTTCATTTTCTATTTAAAATGCAGAAAAAATAATCTGGAAATCTTCTGTGTTAGATTTATAAATTTCATACCTCAAAAATGTGTACTTTGTACAGTATTCACTTAGAAAAGTTGTGTATATTTTTATATGCTTATATATTTATACATTTCTATAGTCTATACAAAATTTCCAAAAGTGTGCTAATACACTTCTTGATTTGACATGTAGAAAGATCTAAGTATAGTATTTTGGTACCGTAGTATTAAATTTGTAGTTCAGTCAACATGAATAAATTCACTCAGGGGCCAGCAACATAGCTCAGCAGACTAAAGCGCCTGCTCAGGCAAGCCTAGGGACCACGGGGTCAATCCCCGACACCACATGTTGTGTCAGCCCTGCCCGTAGGGTGGGCTGAGCTGGCCAGCGTTGGGGCATGGTGGCGCATGCCTGTAATCCCAGCCTTGGGACGGGTGAAAGCAGGAGGATCACCATGAGTCCGAGCTGTGTAGTGAGACCCTGCAGCAACCAAATACATTAAAAAAATTTTTTTACTCAAATAGTCAAAGATCTGCTGCATAAATTGAGAAGTTGAAATTAGAGTATTTTTAAATAGAAATACTTGCCAGCACAGAAAAGATCAGAATCAATCTTTAATCACCGCCATATCACTGAAGGGAAGTACGCCAAGTACATCTCGTTGAGGCTAAAAGAATTTAAAACAAGTTGATATAAATACCTTCCTTCAGTAGATGTTGTTTAGCAGATTAAATTGATTCTTATCTATTTAGTGTTTAGTATTTACTCTTATGGAAATGTTGCTTTCTAATTTAATAAAGATGTGGTTTCTTTATAAATTCTCAATTTTTTATATTTGTTTCTTTTTTACGACTGTATTTTCTGCTGTAAATGGTTGGCTAATTGTTTCAGTTTCCCGTTTTGTTCAGTATCTCAGGACTCTATGGGCTTCAAAATATTTAAGGAAATAAAAGCTTTGTCCTGACTTTCACTTCTTTGTATATTCATACATGACTATTGGGTATTTCTTCTTTCTTGCTTGCTTTCTTTTTTGTGGTACCAGGGATTGAACTCAGGACCCTGTGCTTGCCAGGCAAGCGCTTATTTTACTGAGCTATCTCCCTGACCCCAAGTATTTCTTCATGTATTGATGCAATGATCTTGAAGGCAGCAAATTTGCTTCAATTCCATTTTGTTTGTTTATTTACTTTTGGCTAAGTCCAACTTAAGGTAGCTTCACAAGTCACACAGGAGTAGATTTTATTCAATGTATTGTATACTTAATTTCATATAAAATAGAAATTTAACACCCCATTCTTAGCTTGGTAACAGGGTTTTCTGCTGTGTTCCAATTTTTTTTTCATTCTCCAGCTCCAGGGAAAGTGGTCAATCTCACAGTTGAGGCCTTCAACTACTCAGCAGTAAACTTGATTTGGTATTTACCTCGGCAACCAAATGGCAAAATTACCAGCTTCAAGATTAGTGTCAAACATGCCAGGAGTGGGATAGTCGTGAAGGATGTCTCAATCAGAGTAGAGGACATTTTGAATGGGAAATTGCCAGAATGTAGTGTAAGTATGGTGAATATTTTGTACATCTCAAAAGTTTTAGATAAACATGTCTCCAAGTTTTCCTCACCTAGATGCTATAAATTTTATGGAAATGCTTATTGCTTTTTTGCTTATACTTACTTTTTTGATTATAGCACTGTTATGTTCAAGATGTTTCTGGAGGGGCTTGGGAATTTAAAAATAAAACATTAAAATCTCAGGGAATTCTAGAAAAACCTCATTTATGAAGTAGCAGATAATGTGTGGAGGAAGGATAGATGGAGATTGTGTGATGGAACACTTTGTAAATGCCAGAGTTTGAAAATATAAGATGTGACTGGGATGTTTCTAGGTGGAAGATACTTTATAAATTCCTGAGGTGAAAAATTGTAAAGGGTAGCTGTAGAAAAAAGACTACGGCACCCAGTATACAGTGGACAGGATCTGTGGAGGAGAACAGATGATGACTGATTTTCAGGGAGGATTGTTTTGCTGCATATCTGTGGTAAAGAATTTGTTGTTAAAGGGCCAGCGAGACAGCTCAGTGGTCTGAGTACCTGCTTAGGCAAGCTCAGGGACGAGGGTTTGATTCCAGGCACCACGTGCCACACCAGCCCTGCCCCCGTGCATGCTGAGCTGGCTCCCGAGGCAGGGAGTGGTGGCCCGGTGCTGGGGAGGCTGAAAATGGGAGGATCACTGTGAGTCTGAGGTGAAAGGGGACTCTTCACCAACTACATTAAAATAAAAAGATGAAAGAATTTGTTGTTAATCAGGGCACTGGTGAGATATCTCAGGAGGCACTATAAAATGCTCTGCCCCAAACCATTTTGGTGGTTATTTTGACATAGTTGACCAAAATTATTTATGTTCTAAATACTTAATAGAAGTCTCAAAATGTTCCTTTTCAAACTAGGATATACTTATTCTTTTTTTTTAAATCTGGAATGATCTTTGTTTATTTATTTTTTGCAATGTACTAATTTTTTTATTTTTTTCCCATAATTTTATTGATAAACAAATAGCAATGAGATAGTTGCAAATCAAATCAGTAGGACAGTTTCAATAATTAACACACTGCATACATTCTTCTTAGTAGTTAATTGCTATACAAGATGCGGACTTGATATCCTATTTACAAACACCTAATACACAGCACATACATATTCCAAAAATGTATACTATTGGTGTGATCTTTGCAGTACTTATAAAAAACAGTATCACAAAGATCGCCTATGCTTGAAATTATTTTAACTCTTTGGCTTTTATACAGTTAACATGAGTTTTTAAAAATCTTCCTAATGATTTGGCTGTAATTTTACCTTTGTTTTAAGCCACATTTAATTCCTACTAATAGGGTAAATTAAAGTATTAAGAATGAAATATATATATATATATATATATATATATATATATATTCTGTTCTAAATTTGTAGAATAAATGGATATAAAAATCCTAACAAATTTATCCATAACAGTTTGTTAAAATTTTACAGAGAGAGAGAGAAAGAGAGACAGAGAGACAGAGACAGATAGAAACAGAGAGAGAGATGAAGAGAGAGACAGAGACAGAAAGAGACAGACAGAGAGAGAGAGACAGATACTTAAGAAGTTATATTTCTTGTGGTCAATGAGAGATGCAACATTTTGTTTTCATTGATGCTTATTTTATTCACTAGGAAAATAGTGAGTCTTTCCTGTGGAGCACCACCAGTCCCTCTCCCACCGTGGGCAGAGCCACGCCTCCACTGCGTACCACGTCCTCACCAAGCACACTGGCACGGAGTAAGATCATCTCTGTGTGGAAAGAGCCTATCAGCTTTGTAGTGACTCATCTGAGACCTTACACAACGTATCTTTTTGAAGTTTCGGCTGTTACAACGGAAGCAGGCTATATTGATAGTACCATTGTCAGAACGCCAGAATCAGGTATGATTTCTTTTTCCATAGCAAAAGGAGTTCAATTACTTACAGAAAGGTATAAATCTCTACTTTTGTTCATGTAGATGTTTTGTTCATCTTCCTTACCATGTAGTAACTATTTTCTTTGTGTATATGTGTAATAACAGATAATAGGCATCCAACCTGGAATATCTTTGAAAATTTTAATACTCTTATATTAGACATATTACTAAAATAAGTATCTGAAATGGGAAAGAAGATTTGAAGCCAAGGTTTCTTCAGCTACTCTGCTCTAAAGATTAGCAATTATCTTCCTCTGACTCTGTAGTTTTGATAACCATCTCTTCCTTTCTAAATCATCTTTTATCATCTTTACCTATATTTTACAATTATTACCACATATAGAGATAATACTTGGACTAGCATGCTAGCATCAGATTAACATTGCAGTATCAATAACAAAACAGAGGCTAAAATATATTCTTTCTTATAT
>NW_004524580.1:7906908-7908166 GCF_000260255.1 Octodon degus
TTTTTATTATTATTATTATTATTATTACTTGTATTTTGGTGGAACCAGGGATTGAACTCAGGCCCTTGCTCTTGCCAGGCAAGCTGCATCTCCAGAATTTGTTATTATTTGGTTTCTTGATCATCGCCATCCTTCGTAGAGTGAAGTAGAATATTATTGTTATTTTGGTTTGCATTTCTGTAATGACCAGAGAGAGATGTTGCACTTTTTTTCATGCAGGTATTGGTCTCTTGTACTTTTTCTTAGAAGTATATATTCCTTTCAGTTGCCCAGTTTTTGTTTGGGTGTTTTATTTCAGGTGTTCTAGTTTTTTGAGTTCTTTATGGAGTCTAGATAATTAGCCCTCCATCTGAAGAATAGCCGGCAAAGTTTTATTCTCATTTTGTAGCTTGTCTCTTGATTCTGTGGGTTGTTTGCTTCGCTGTGCAGAGGTTTTCAATTGGATAGAATCTTTCTTATTGTTATTATTTCTTGTGCAATCAGGATTCTGTTCAGAAAGTTTTTGCCTATGACAATGCTCCAAGGTTTTTACCTCCCAGAAGACTGGTTGTTTTAACATTCATATCTTTGGTTCACTTTCAATATAGTTTAGTACATAGTGAGAGAGCTTCATCTCAGTTCAATCTTCTGCATATGGATACCCAATTCTCCCAGTGCCACTTGTTAAAGTGCATCTTTTCAGCCTTTTTTTTTTTTCACATATATCAACTGTTCTATTTCTTTCTTTCTTTCTTTCTTTTTCTGGAATCAGGGATTGAACTCAGATCCTTGCACTTGCCAGGGAAGTGCTTAGTCCATTGAGCCATCTCCCTGGCCTCTTTTTGGCCCTTTTGTGAATGCTCAGATAGCTGAATGTATCTGGAATTGTTTTGATGTCTTCTGCTCTGTTCTATTTTTTTCATAATTTTATTGATAAACAAATAGCAATGAGACAGTTTCAAATCAAATCGCTAGGACAGTTTCAATAACTAACATACTGCATACATTATTCTTAGTGGTTAATTGCTGTACAAGATGCGGACCTGAGATCCTGTTTACAAACACCACCAGAACAAATCATTCTATTCATTAAGAGAATGTAACTATATATCTATCCTAACCACTTTGAATACACAGATATAAAATGGACATTCATCTGTATACCCTTTTTTTTTTTGCTAAGTTTCGTTATTTGAATATCATAGGTGTGTAAACTCAGCAAAATATTCTAAAAGAGTCCAGTAGCCCATAATAGCATTGGGTCTTCTGTTTAACTGGC
>NW_004524580.1:7908756-7911123 GCF_000260255.1 Octodon degus
CTCAGGATAAATCCTGAGGGGATTTCACTGACCTTATCAGACCCAAAAGCTACAACTCTTGTTGCATAGGTCCTGCTTTACCTTGGTCTTAACCATCCAGGAGAAAAGTATGAAGATGAAATATAGGAAGTAAAGCCATGCTGTTATGTTGTGCTCTGTTCTATTAATCCACATGTCTGCTAATACTATGTTGTTTTTATCACAGTAACTTTGTAATATAATTTGAAATCAGCCTCCTGCTTTACTATTATTACTCAGGATGGCTTTTGCTATTCTGGCTCTCTTCTGGTTCCATATGAATTTTAGGATTGCTTTCTGTAGTTCTGTGAGGAATGCATTTTGATTGGAATTGCATTAAATCTATGTGGCTAATTTGGAAGCATTGCTATTTTGATGAGATTGGATCAACCTGTCAACAGGCAAGAACAGGGTACATATATCCATTTTCTGTCATTTTTTTTTCAGAGTACTGTAGTTTTCATTGTGGATATCTCTCAGTTCCTTTAGTTTAATTCCTATTTAACTTTTCTGGATGGTATTTTGAATGATATTATTTTCATAATGTCTCAGTGATTCCATTGTTGGTGTACAGTAACACTTAATTTTTGTGTTTTGACTTTGTATCTTGTTACATTATAGGATTTAATTTTTTTAATTCTAGGAGAGTTCATTGTACTCTTTTGCATCTTCTATCTAGAGAATCATATTTTTTTTTTCTGTGAATGATGGTAATTTGACTCCCCACCCCCTTTTACAGTGCATGTGTTGTTTCTTTCTTTCTCTTGCCTGATTGCTCTGGCTAATGTTTTCAGTACTGTATTAAACACCAGTAGTGAAAGTGGTATTCTTGCATTGTTTGTGATTTTAGAGGAAAAGCTTTTAATTTTTCCTCATTTAATGTGACATTGGCAGTCATTTGCCATAAATAGCTTTTATATTGAGACAAGTGCTTCTATACCTGTTCAGTGTTTATTTTTTAAATCGTGAATTGATGCTGAGTTTTGTCAAAGGCTTTTACTATATTGAGATGATCATTTGACTTTTATCATCTCATCTGTATATTGATTTCTATATGTTCAACCACCCTGGCATCCTTGGGATGAATCTTAATGGTAATAATATGTGATTTTGTAAAATGACTTTTGGGCTGGCAAAATAGCTCAGTGGATTAAAACACCTGCTTAGGCAGGATGAGGGGCCAGGAATTCGATCCTTGGGCCTGTTGTGTCCATCCCTGGGATGCACTGAGAGGACTATTGAGACTGGGCGTGGTGGCGCATGCTTTTAATCCCAGTTATTAGGAGCCTGTAAACAGGAGGATCACTATGAGTCCAATCTATGCAGAGACCCTGTAGACCCTGTCTTAAAATAAAAAAAAAAATGTGTGTGTGTGTGTGTGTGTGTGTGTGTGTGAGAGAGAGAGAGAGAGAGAGAGAGAGAGAGAGATTGATTTTGATATATGGAAAAGAAACACACAACCTGAAAGATATTTGGGAAGAGTTCATGTTCTCTAAAATAGAAGAATGAATTTTAGGAACAATAGAGATTAAGAGCAGAATATATTTACTGGGGGAAAGAAAGCTTCTGTCTGAGAGAGGGACAGAAGGGGACCTGCATGGGTTGTCAAGAAACCTTCCTTTTTTTTTAATTCTTAAATGTATTTAGTGTAAGGTCTCACTACACAGATTGAACTCATAGTGATCCTTCTTCTGTTTTCAGCCTCCCAATCTCTGGGATTACAGGTGGGCACTACCATGCCTAGTCTCAGCCACCTTTTTAGCATGCCATCACAGCGCGCCCTGGGGGTGGGGCTGGCAGAGCTTGTGGTGCCAAGGATTGAACACTGGTCCCTGCATTCTGCCTAAGCAGGCACTTGTGTCTGCTGAGCTATCTGGCTGGCCCTTGAACCTGCCTTTTCAAGGGATTTTTATAGAGCAAATTCACAAGGTGAGGTAGGTCCAAGGTGGGAAACATGGGAACTTGTTGAGGTGGACATGAGGTGGGACAAAACTAGGGTCAACCAATAAGATTACAAGTTAATTACTGAGGTAAAATTGATTAAATTTGGATCAAACGAGGAAGCAAGTCACCTAGCAAGCAGGCATGAATACAGAGCAGGCGCCCTTCTGGTAGGGTTTGGGTTAGTGATTCTTCCAGGTTTTTACAGGGTGATTGGTGCCTATTTAGAATATCAGTCCACAATGTCTATCCCTAGGGAGCTCTGTGGCTGCATTTGTTTTATCTTTTGTCTTGAGATCTGGCCCACAACAGAGGTACCTGTCTCCATCTGCAAGTTCTCCCATCTTCAGGCTCCTCAAGACCTAGCTCTATCTGATTGCCTATATTATTATTATTATTAATTATTAT
>NW_004524580.1:7915878-7962793 GCF_000260255.1 Octodon degus
CCGGCCCACTCTGCGCCTGGGCTGGGACTGGTCCCCCTGGCGCAGGGTAGCAGGAAGCTCCTGTTTTATTTCTTAAAAACATGGATTTTACCTCAGCCACAACTCTCTTAATTCTTTTTTTAAAATAATTTTATTGAGAATCAAATAGCAATGAGACAGTTTCAAAACCGACTAGTAGGGCAGTTTGAATAATAAATACATTGCATATTGTTGTCTTCTTAGTGGTTATTCATAGTACAAGATGCAGACATGATATCCTGTCCACAAACACTATTAGTACAAATCTTTCTATTCATTGAATTAAGAGAAAGTAGCTGTATATCTATCCTAACTATTTTGAATATACAGATACAAAATGGCCATTCATTTGTATCCCCTTTTTTGTTTAGTTTTGTCAGAGATGGAAATTGTCATTTAAATATTGTAAGAGTGTAAATGCAGCAAAATAATCCAATATATTCCAGTAGTCCATAATAATAGCGGGTTGTTCATAGGACTGGCAATGTCAGAAGTTGTTGACTTGAGCCTTTTACAGCTCAGCATATTAATATGGCTTTACTTTTTATACTTTGTTTTTATACTTTTCTGCTGGATGGTTAAGACCAAGATAAAGCAAGACCTATATAACAAGAAATGTAACTTTTGTATCTGACAAGATCAGTTAAATCCCCTCAGGATTCATCCTGAAACCCTGTACTGTAATTTGTAGATCCTTTGTCAGTGTCAGCCATGTGGATGAGTCCTGGCCATTGCTTGACCAATTCGCTCTCTGTGAAAGCCTGAGGGAATTTCTCTCCATGTGACTCTCTATTTACTGCCTATATTATTTGTATCTATTTACAACAATTTGTTGCATTTTGCTTGTCCGTACCTTGTTGAAGGTTTTCACATTTATGTTCATTAGAGAGACTGACCTATAATTCTCTCTTTTGGTTGGGTTATTTTCTGGTTTTTCTAGCTTCCAAAGCTAATGCTAGCTTCCAAAAGTATTTGAATAGTATTGATGATAGATCTTCATGAAGTTCTTGTAGAATTCAGCAGTGAATTCATTGTGCCTTGGGCTTTTCTTGATCAGTAATTTAAAAAAATATTTCCTCATTTCCTAAAAATAGACTTATTTAAGGTTTTTAAAGTTTTCTTGGTTCATTGTTGGTAGTTTATATTTATATCTAGGGATCCATTCATTTTATTAGAGTCTGGGTTCTCAAAGTAGTTACTTATTATCTTCTGGATTTCAGCAAAATCCAGTGTGGTTTTACCTTTGTCATTTTTAATTGCATCAATTTGAGCTCTTTTCTCTTCTCTTCTCTTCTCTTCTCTTCTCTTCTCTTCTCTTCTCTTCTCTTCTTTCTCTTCTCTTCTTTTTCTTTTTTTGATGTTTGACTAGTGGCATGTCCGTTTTGTTTATTCTTCTAAAGAACAGGCTCTTCTACTCATTGGTTATTTATATTGTTTTTTAGTCTCAATTTCATTTATTTCTGCTCTGATCTTTATAATTGCCTTTCATTTATTAGCTTTGGATTTGGATTGTTCTTGTTTTTCTAGAACTTTGAAATGCATTTCTAGATTATTTTGGGGGCTTGCTCTGTTTGTCTGATATGGGTATTCACAGTTATAATCTTCCATGTTAGGAGTCCCATAAATTCTAGAATGTTGTACAGGAATTATTATTCAGCTCTAATAGCTGTCTAACTTCTTTATTGATTTCTTCTGTGGCCCATTGTTTTTTGAAGAGTGCATTGAATTTTCTTGCATTTGCTGAATTTCTTTGGTTTCTTTTGCTATTGAGTTATTGTCTTATTGTGCCATGACCTGATGATATGTATGGGATAATTTTGATTCTTTCACATTTACTTAAGCATGCTTATTTATTTTGGAAGAAGTTCCATATGTTGTTAAGAAGAATGTGTATTCTGTTATCAGGTGTAGCACTGTAGATATCTATTTTTTCCCCAAGGTTTTAGTCAACTATAGGTTTTTTTGTTGATTCTTTTTTTTGTCTAGCCAATCTGATTATGCATGTCAATAGTATATTGAAGTTCCCTACTATAATTGTGTTCTTGTGTATCTGATGTTTTATATCCAGTAGTTTTTTTTTTTTTATTAATCAGATGCAACATTGTTTGGAACATAACCGAGTCATTTTTAAACGTTATTACTTTTATGCTATCAGTGTTAACATTTGATTCTTCTAGCTGAAGAATATAAATTTCCCATCAGGTCAAATGTCAATATGAAAAAGTAAAGAACATTTCCAATAGATTCTGAGGGCTATTATTATTATTGTTTTACCCTTCCTCTTACATGTCTGCCAGAGGAAAGGTGTTTATCAAGCCAGATGCCCAGACTTTGTTGAATGTAATACATGTGTGATGGGTATTTTAGAACAATCAAGTGTTTACAATGAATATTTTATAGTGAACTTAAGAAGGAAATTGTGTTGTGCAGTACATATGCTACTAAATAAATGTAGCCATTGTACATGAGAAGTTAATCTAATGATTCAGTATGTCTTCTTTAATGCTTCAATTATGCTGTATTTTTCTTCAATTTAAAATATAACTTTGACTTTATTATAGTTAACAAGGTTTTTGAATTTTACATATGTTTTATGAATTCTTTTGTCTATCATCATTTTAGTGCCGGAAGGACCACCACAAAACTGTATAACAGGCAATGTCACTGGAAAGACATTTTCAATTTCATGGGAGCCACCAAATATAGTAACAGGAAAGTTTAGCTACAGAGTTGAATTATACGGGCCATCAGGTAAGTCTTAATTGGTTTTGTGTATACTGTTTAGGGTGACAATTATAAAATACATTACTAGTATAAAACAGTAAAAAAATTAAAGACTGTATAATTGAAGCAAATAATACAAAAGTAATAAGGTGCAATACTTTGGAATTTTTATTTAAAACCATAAATAGGTAAAATGATGTCAAAACAGTACTTACATTTCCTATTTCATAGTAAGATAAAGGAGCTAGAGACTGTCTCCGAAGTAAAGCTTAATAGACACATATGCTTTTAAGTATGTGAACAAAAAAATACCTTGATTTACATTCATGAACAATGGGTTTATTGTATATTAAATCATGTGTCAGGAATTTGTTTTTAATGATGAGAGCTTTCTGAAAATGTAGGAAATCTCTGTACCTTCTAATAGATTTTACTATGAGCTTAAAACTGCTCTGAAAATAAAATTTATTAAGTGCAATAATATAAATAGCTTCATAAAGTGACGTAGTCTCTGTCTTTGTGATTGAGCAGGACCTGAATATCCACTAGTTATTCAAGTAACTTAAACCCAAAAAATTCTTTCTTAATCCATTCTCTTTTGGTTTTATGTAAGAAATTTAATTCAGGGCTGGGGAGATAGCACTGTGCTCTAAGCGCCTGCCTGGAAAGTGCAAGGACCAGAGTTTGATCCCTGATACGGCATGCTTTGCTGACCCTGGAATCCCAGGCTCCTTGTGCTAGGCCTGAAACTTGCATTCTGGCACATGCCTGTAATCCCGGCAACGGGGAGGCTGAGACAGGAGGATCACTATGGGTCTGAGCTGCATAGCAAGACCCTATATGAATCAAAAAATAAAATCATATAATTTTTTCTAAAAAAAGTTTAATTCAAACATAATGAAACAGGCTGGTGAAATATCTCAGCAAATTAAAGTGCCTGCAAGCAGGCACAGGGGCCGGGATTCAATTCCCAAGCCTGCCTTGTTAGCCCAGCCTGTGGGGCACACTGAGACAGCAATTGAGACTGGGCATGCTGGCGTGCTCCTGTAATCCCAGCTCTTGGGAGGTTGTAAACAGGCAGATCACTATGAGTCTGACCTAGAAATGAGACCCTGAACACCCCGTAGACCCTGCCCTAAAATACAAAAAACAAAAAAACCCAAAACATAATGAAACATACCTACATATGATCATTTACCTGGAAGAACTGAAAAAGATATAGATTTCCAAGTTAATGCTGCTTTAAAAATTCTAAAAAAACCCAAAACAATTCTATGGTATTGCCATGCAAGCAGAAAAGCACCAAAACAACACCCAGAATTTGAAGGCAGATTTACTCACATCAACTGGCACCGATCGGGATCATTCCCAGAATATCAGGTCCTGATCTCCGGTGGTCTAGGGCTTGTATGGAATGAACAAGCAGGAAGCACAGAGGCCGAATGGCTTGTCGATGGGGATTGGTTTTTACAATGTGCATCATAGTGACCAGCTATGTATCACAGTGACTAGCCATTTCTAAGAGACAGGAGCAACCAGAACTGGAACAGGAACGGTTACCTGGGCGACTAAGAAGCTGAAGCCTACTGGTTGGGGGTGGTGATTTTCTGTTACAGTATGAATAGTGGGAGTAAACTTTATTTCCCATTCCTAAGTAACTTAAACTTCCACATTTTGGTACAGTTCCTATAAAGTGATAGTCTTCTCTCTTCCAATGCACATAAACAGACATGGGTATATGGACACTAATTTATGTTTAATGCTATGGCCAGATTTAGCTGAAGTATGCTTTCTCCTGTGAAGCTGGTGGATGAATCAGGTCAGACACATTAGCCAGTTGCCCCCCTGAGCAACATGGAGTCATTAATGAACCATTATGGCGGCCGATATAGGGCAAGTGCCTGATTGGCATGGCATAAGGAAGGACCCAAGAAGAGCACCGGAACAGTGGAGATGAGACCTCTTTGAGTTGTGCTGGAAAGTGATGTCATGAATGGGGAAAAGAAGTAGGACTGGGATAAGTAGCCAACAGATTTGTCTCTATTAAGAATACACAAAGTTTCTTTTTTGCTGAAGAGAATGAAGAAAATGAACAAAAATAACATACAAATAAAGAGAATGACTGGAGAAGTGTTTGTGTAGGTGGAAGGGAAGGGCTTTTGCTTAAATGTGGGGATTGGATCAAGATAAAAACAGTTTGTCCACAGTAATAGGTTCTAAGGCAGAACGTGTGGGTACACATGCGGTGCTCCTGTGGTGGGAGTCCTTGCAGTTCAGTTCCAGTGGTTTTAATTTTGCAGTGCAATGTAAAGCAGGACCACTAGGGGGAGTGGAGAGGAGGCAGAAGGTGCTGGAGGTATGAAGGGGAGAAAGTGTAAAGTCATCATCTAAAAGTTGTAGCGTGATTGGAGCGCTAACGTGTAGAATGTGCATAAAATTCTAGGTGCCTTTTTAGGTCTCAGTTAGGATATAATCTTGAATAAAATTGGAGTGGCACTATTCTTTTCTCTAGTGTCTTCAACAAAAGTAGTTTAAGGAAAATGAATATATATTAGCAATTATAATTTGTTGTGACATTGAGGCTCAGTAAAGGGTGCAGATTAGGTAGTGAGAAATAGCTGAGTGAAAGAAAAAAAGAAACTAGGTAATGAAGTCAATGGACTGCATGTGACCGCGGGCTAAAATAATGGTAAATTCAGGTTCTAGAGTAAGTGAAGAAGAGACTGGAAAATGTAGACAGGAACAGTTGCATGTGTTTATGTAATG
Organism: Octodon degus; assembly: GCF_000260255.1. Lineage (NCBI taxonomy): Eukaryota > Metazoa > Chordata > Mammalia > Rodentia > Octodontidae > Octodon > Octodon degus. Next base: position 7,921,387 of record NW_004524580.1, read on the forward strand.
GGTGATCATAGTTATTAGGAACTGTGATGTCTAGTATATGGCCAAGAGCGAATAGCTGAAATAGGGGGGAGGAAGAGACCGAGGAGTCAGTGAGGTAAGTGGTTGACCCGCAGGGTAGTAAAATGCCCACAAGTTAAGGTGATGATAGCCTTGAGGGGAAGAGTTAAACCGTCCAGAAGAGAAGTGAGTGACCTCAAGCACGAGGGGATGGCATTGGGCGCGTGGAATTTAAAGCTGTGGGCTCTGTGTGGAGGCCAAGCGCAGGGTGGGAGCTGGTGCGAGGAAGAGCAAGAGCAGTTCCCACCCAGCAGACCCCATTGTTTGAGAGCTTTGGGAGATTGTTATGTTTCTTTTTTTTTTTTTTTTGGTATTTTAGGGAAGGGCCTATAGAGTGTTCAGGGTCTCACTACTAGGTTGGACTCCTAGTGATCTGCCTGTTTACGGCCTCCGAAGAGCTGGGATTACAGGCGCGTGTCACCATACCCAGTCTCAACTGCCCTCTCAGCATGCCTCAGGGGCAGGGCCGACATGGCAATTACCTGTGATTGCTTCTGCACATGACAATCAGTTTTCTTATTTTTTATTTTATTTTATTTTTTTGGCAGAACCAGGGATTGAACTCAGGCCCTTGAGCTTACCAGGCAAACATTTATTCTACTGAGTTATCTCTCCAGCCCAACAGTTTTCTTAAATGACAACTTGATTTCACTCAGAGCAAGAAGGAGAAGGAAAGAGGAAGAGGAAAAGTTGAAGATTTAAATAATTTTTCTAATAAACTATTCAGAGAAGCTTGTTCAGAGGCAAAGTAGAAAATTTTTCTAAATATAACCTCTCATAGAAAACAATGAAAATATTTAGTGATTTATAAAAAAATATATAGGGGCTAGGGAGATAGCTCAGTAGAATAAGCTCTTGCCTAGCAAGCACAGGGTCCTGAATTCAATCCCCGGTACTGCAAAAAAAAAAAAAAAAAAAGGAAAAAATTAGTAATTTAATGTGATAAATTTAGTTGTAAAATACTGTAATTTTTGTATTTATAAAATGTAAGGTTTCTTTTTTCAGCACCAGGAATCAAACTCAGGACCTTGTACTTGCCAGGCAGGCACTTATGTTACTGAGCTATCTTTCCAGACCCAATGTTTCCCTTTTCAGTGTCAGTAGTAAAGTCATAATTAAACAGAAATTTATAATTTAATAAAAGTAATACTAAATACTGGGAGATTTTCATGTACTTTCCATTATTTCAGCTTAATATTAATTAACTATCAAGCCAAATGTTTAAAATATATTGACTTTAAATGTTATCATAGCAAATTTTCATGTGTAGGCTGACACTTTTGCTCTATGTTCAGTGCTATATGCAAATATTAGACTGATTACGTTCTTGATATAAAATGTCCGTTGCTCTCTTCTGCCTCTTGCAGGTCGGATTTTGGATAATAGCACAAAAGATCTTAAGTTCGTATTTACTAACTTAACACCGTTTACAATGTATGATGTCTACATTGCCGCCGAAACCAGTGCAGGGATTGGACCTAAGTCGAATCTTTCAATATTTACTCCTCCAGATGGTAAAAAATCTTTAAAGGGTTAATGGGATATTCTTATATGCTTGTGCATTTCATTGAATTCATAAGACATAATTTTATTTTTTTTTGATGGTACCGGAGATTGAACTCAGGCCCTTGCATTTGCCAGGCAAGTGTTTATTCTACTGAGCTATCTCCCCAGCCCCAAGATATAATTTTAAAAGCAGTTATTTTTTATTTACTTAGTTTACATTATTTCCTTATCAAATGACTATTTAATTTATTCTGAACATGTGCTTTTCCAGAACATTAAGTCCATAGCAAGCTTTATTATGAAAAGAACCAAAGATCAAACAAGATTAGGAAATATTATGTGTAGCCTGTTAGCGATTCAATGAATATCAGCTAAATCTCAAGAAGTCATAAATTAAATCCACACTTAACATTATTCAGCATTCACTGTTTAATGTGCAATATTTGCCTCATGCAATTAGTTTTGAAACAATCCCTGTATTTCCAATTTCTATGGACATATGTTTATAAGATTTCTGATGGCTGTAAACTAAGTATTTATCAGCATTTACTGAAATTATGGGAACAATATTTCTGCTGAGAAATCTATATATATTCATTAAGCATCATTATTATAGATAAACACTACTGTTGTAGGAAATGTTAGCATGTTATTGGCTCCGTAATAAATATATTTATTTTTATTTAGAAATTGCAACTATTGATAAGAAAGTCATTTTCACAATAGATAACCACAAATTTTCCAGTCATTTTGTATGTGTTAGCTAACATAAAATAGCTCATAAGATAAATACACAAATACACACACATGCACACACATGAGCACACACACACACACACCCCTCAAAACACACTAGATTGGGCAGGCATTCCTTTGATAAATCACTGAAGTATTTGGCCATTAGAGGGCAGCAATCATTAGGAAATTTTGTACTTTTCGCTGCCCAAAACAAAATTTGATATTGGTGAAGGAAGGTAAAATTATGTTTATCTATTTCACTTGAAAATTCTCCTGTATCCATAGTTAGAGTACAGACAGGCATATATATTCAATAAGGAAAATACTTTCACTTTCTATATTAAAATTTTACCATTCTGGTTCCATTAAAAGAGATTTAGCTTTGTTTGGCTTCTCCACCAGACCTTAAGTTTTTCCATCTTGGTCTAAAATCTGCTCTGAAACATTTTCCAGAAAGCTAGAGAGATTTATGAATGGTATCAAATATAGCAGAGCCCTTGATTTCATTCTTAATAGCATTTCTCAGCCAACTATTTAACCCTCTGTCCTGTTTTTTATGTTACACAAGTGGGTAAATCCCAAACTTTGGCCTTCGTTCAAGGCCAGTCAATTTTGGAGCTTCTAAAATGAACCCATATTTCAAGATTAGTGTTTATTGCTGTCATTGCTGGTCTACAGCATCTGACAAAAAATATATAGCTACATAGTGCTGTGTTGTTCATTTTGTATCTCACTTAAAACTTCATTTTTCTCTATTTGTGTACTTTTAATTCACATAATAGGTAGAAGTGTAAGAACACTGCTCAGTGCGTTTCTCATGGCCTGTTTTTCATACTAAATCATTTTGAATGGATGGCTCCATTTTTGCCTCACGCAAAGCGATTTGTTCTCTGTTCTACCCTCTCTTCCCCAGCTATATTCTGCCCTTTTATTCTATACCACAGTGGCTCTCTTAGGGGTTTGTCAGCAACAGACAGAGTCCTGTAAAGGGAGGAGGGCCCTGTTCTCACTGTCTTCTGCCCGCCTTCTGCTAAGGAACTGTCTGGGGAGTGTTCAACCTAGGAAGCTCGTTTTGTGCCTTGCTGTCGCAAACGCAGGAAGTGAACCTTTCGACCCACATGAATACTTCTCAATAAAGGAATCTTGGCATGAAAACAATAATGTTAGAATTATCTATATCAGATTATATCGAAATCTTAATTTTAGATTGTTTTTCACTTATTGCTATGCAGGGATCTTTGTATTCAATTAAGATTACTAATTTATTTTCTACCTCATATTTAAAAGTACTGTATTTTCAAAATACATTGCACTAGCCTGCTTCTTAAAAATTAATATCTTCTAAAACAACTGCTATTCTAATAAATCTCAAAGTATTCATAGACATATTGAGTGGAGCTCTTATAGAAAAAGACATACGCTATTATCACATTACAGTGGGGTTGATTTAATAACACTAAGGATGTCAGAAATCCTAGTCTACTTCATCAAGGCAATCAGCATCTTATTAGTAAATTTCCAATTTTTTTTTTTGACGGACCTGGGGATTGAACTCAGGCCCTTGGGCTTGCCAGGGAAGCACTTATTCCACTGAGCCATTTACCCAGCCCCAGTAAATTTCCTTTTAATTGTTCCTAAAGTTTGTACATATACTTCCTTTAATTTTACTGAGCATGTATATAGCTAAACATGAAAGGGAGATGATTTTGGAAAAAATTGATAATATAATAATCTTCAATAATATGGACTATCATAAAGCAGCTTATTTCAAAATCAAGTAACACCGATAAATGTAACGTGGATAACAGTATTTTATTATTCATGTGAAGGTAAAAAAAGTAAGTGAATTTTTGTTCTATTAACTTTTTCTGTCATTGGTGTCAGTGACATCATAAAAGAAGTTCCAGCATCACTGTTTCTTAAAATCAAACACATTGTTAATATTCATATTTTTGTGCTGGGGAGATAGTTCAGTGGATTAAGTGTCTGTCTGGCAAACACAAGGACCCAAGTTCAATCCTCAGTACCACACGCCTCGTTGGCTCTGTACCATGCCGCCAATACTGCTGTGGTGGCACATGCCTAGAATCCCAGTGCTGGGGAGGCTGAGGCAGGAGGCTCGCTATGAGTCTGAGCTGCGAGGTGAGACCTTGTACCAAATAAATAGATAAATAAATATTTAAATTTTAAAAATTCCTAAGTTCTCCTCTATGAATTAAATATAAGAGGGAAGACTTGTTGTCCTCAGTGATTTCAACTTGTTATTTTCTGCAAACAGTAGTAAAAATCTTTGTTGAAAAACCATTGAAAGCCTATCAGCTTTTGTTTTTTTGTGTGAGTGTCTTTGGTTTTTTTTTTTTTTTCTTTCCAAAATGTACAGCTAATGGAAGTTTGATTTGCTAGATCATGGAAAAAAAGATGTTTTAGTGCATTTTCTTTACTACAATGCTATTTCTCCCATTGCATTTCTCCTAATAGTTTTGCATTTACCAACTTTAACTCATTTGGAATATTTTTTAACAATCATGTCTGTGCTTTTTTATTACCAAAATTTACAAATGTATTGATTCGAGAATGACTAAGTAACATGCAGGGACAATACCTTCACAAGTCATGCTGTACCATGAATAACTTTCCTGTGTATATTTGATTTTTTAAGTTAATTTTGCATCAATCTTAAAGGAGTTAGATCAAATCCACGCTTCTCTGGTTTCGCTATAAGAATTTGTGGTATAACAGATCAAGTATCTTTGTAAGGACAAGATGTGAGGATGTCTATTCAATTTCCTTCGTTCCTCAAGATTTTCTCCAGAGGAAAATACAGAACCCCTTAATCTTTACTTGAATTGCGATTTTAGGGATTAGTATCATGAAGCAGTACTTAAGTTTTATTGAAAAATATAAATTAAAAGATAAAACAAATAATGTTTTCTACTATTGCAGGTTTGGCTTGTAGACTAAAAGACATGGATATATGTATCATAGCAGACATATGTTTTATTTTTCTGCTAAACTGGATATCTTTGCTATCCTCCTAGTACATTTTTTCCTGTTGCATCAACTGGAATGGACTATTTCACTTATTTTTCAAAAACAGAGTTCAGATATATGATTGATTTATGTAGGCATTAAACTGGTTTTCTTCTGTTAAAATTCTGTATCATCAGTTCACATTAAATGAAAAAATGCCCATTTCTTCTGTGATTTATGTAATGGAACACTGATAAAGGCTTTTTCTACACAGCCACCCCAAAATATAATGCAAAAGAATGATAGAACAGGATCTCTGGTATTTAAATACCTGTATTCTTGTCATAGGTAGCTTGTATTCATCCTTGAACAATGTATGTGAAGAAAGGTAAGGATAGAAATATAAGCTCTGTAAATAGGGAGATTTACCTGTTTGGTTCTTCCTCCTGTTCCCAGGTGTTTGGGACCCGGATGATGGGATGAGTGCTGAGACTTGACTGAGGAATGAATGGCCTGATGATTTTGGGCTCCTAGTCTAGACCCCTTCCCCTGTCCTTCTAAGATCAAAACTTTTCAGCAGATTAGAACACTTATGGGCAGATCTGCCTGTACACAAAGCATGAGAGGTATTCAGAAAAGCAGAGTTTTGTTTCTTTTTGTATTTTAGGGAAGGGTATGCCCGGTGTTCAGGGTCTCACTACTAGATCCAAGTAGTAGTGATCCGCCTGTTTAGGGGATTACAGGCGCACGCCAGCACACCCAGTCTCAATCGACATCTCAGCGCTCCCTGGGGGCGGGGCTGGCACGGCAGGGCCAGGGATCGAAACCCCAGCCCCTGAGCCTGCTTGCAGGTGCTTTAATCTGCTGAGCTATTTGGCTGGCCCAGAAAAGCAGAGTCAAAGAATTAGCAAGTTATAGGCGTGTGTCCATGTTATATTTATCTCCGGTACTGAGCACAAGCATTGCCATTACTAGAGACCGGAATTTTGGCCACCAGGATGACTAAATTATTTCTTTAATCATCAACTACTCAAGAAATATTCAGAAATAAGCATATTCTTATAATAGTAATTTTTTTTACTGGTTATTTCATGAAGAAAAGAAAAAAGGTCTTAACCTACTTGATAAAAATTTTATAAATTATAGTTTGCTATACAGTTAACCATAATTATGTTCACTAATTATAAATATTTAATGAAGTTGTAACATAATTTTGAATTTCTTTTCATTGTTTTAAGAATGGACAGGGTCATTTTTCTCTGTTTCCTTTTAAGACAGTGTGTCTGTCTTCTGTCAGAAATTTGCTAAAGTGATACTATTGTCAAATACCTTAGGGTAATTAATTTATTATGTTGCTATATCTTGATTATGAGACGAACATTTTATGTTCTGTTTTCTCCTTTTTAAGTTTATATTTTAGAAATAGTCTTAATCCACTGGTTCTTTACAGTATCCTTTTGTTGTTACAAAACAAAATCTCATACAATTTATAGATATGGAAAGTAAGAGCTGGAGAATTATTCAAATCAACACAATGAACTCTAGACAAAACTAGTCAAACCCTGGAGTGTACATTTGGTCCAGGCCTTTTGGGGCACTGAGAGGTCTCCTAAATACTGCTGGTGATTAGAGTTTCTTTAAGTACTTGGTGCTTTATCTTAAACTGTTTTTTCTTTGCTACTGTGCAGTGAAGTCGTCTGAACTTTGAGGTTCGTGTGGTTAATTTGAAAATTCAGCAGGAACCCTTCATCTAATAAAAGATGACCTACTTGGATTTATGAACTATATTTCTTTGTATGAAAAGTAATCTGTATATCAATTTTGATATTTTATTTAAACTTCTGAAGCCTTCAAGGTTTGATCTGGGCATTCATCATTTATAAACAGTTTCTCTGAGAAGTTATTTTATTAATGATTTTGTCCTGAGCAAACAGTATGGCATTTTGACTTTGGAACTTTATTCCATGTTATCATATTCTAGTTACAATTTGAAAACCGTGTACAGAAACCATATTAAATATCTGTGTTTTTAGAGAACCTTATAACTTAATTACTTTTTAATAAATTATATTATTGTAGTCAACTTTCTAGTACAGTTGTTTACGTATTTTAAGTCACAATCTATGAAAGGAAATTGTTTTCATTTGAAGATGTATTCTTAAATCTCTCTCTCTCTCTCTCTCTCTCTCTCTCTCTCTCTCTCTCTCTCTTTCTCTCTCTCTCTCTATCAGTTCCAGGTGCAATATTTGATTTACAAGTAACAGAGGTAGAAGCCACAGAAATAACAATTACTTGGAAGAAACCACGACAGCCTAATGGGATCATTAACCAATACCGAGTGCAAGTATTGAATCCAGAGACAGGCGTGGTTTTGGAAAATACTTTGCTTATAGGAAAAGACGAGGTATTGCACTTTCATTTCCAAAATTGATTAATTCTTTGGCTTGGTTCATGCCTGGATGTCATGGCAGATTTGCTTATCTTCAACATAGAAATTGGACAAGCTTCTGAGTCACAATGTGAAATAAATTTTGCAGCATTGGTAACCTAGCTGGATTATATTTCATTTTAGGACATACACTAACAGTTAAGTGCAATTATTCTTTTTTAATGTATGTAAAATGTTAATTGAGAATTAAGCAGCACTAAAGGTATTCTTCAATTTTTATTGTGCTAATCCAATTCAAAAATTATTTGGCAACTCCTGCTTTATTATTTAAAAGCTTCCTCAAAAGCTCGCTGTTTGGCATGGTTGCCAGTGAAAGGCACAGTGATTTTAGTAGCTGTTGCTAACAAATGAGTGTTCTGTTTGGTCATGGGAAGCTACACCACACTCGGTTCCATCAAATCAAATTTAAATGAAAGCTATTTAATAGATTTACCATAAGAGGATGTTCACATTTATCTACAATGGCAATGGAGGGTTTCCCTCCGACTGTGGTAGGCCCTGTGAGCTCCACTGATCTGCCTTCCTGGTCTTGGCTTACCTCAGCTAACTGCACACCTGAGGACTGGTACTCCAACCAGGCTAGTCGTGTCCAGATAACGACTCTACTGGAGCATTCCAAGAATAAATGTTACTTAGGACCAGTGCAGGGATCACTGGGTCTTGGAGACTTGCATGATTAGTCAGCTTGGATTTGTTGTTTTTGTTCAGAATTGTCCCTGTGCTCCTGTTTTTTCTCTCCATGCCACCACACTATTTCTATCCTGGGGTTCCTCTGCTTCTGGCACTCCTGTGGATGTTGCCTTTACTCATGCTCAGTGCACGCTGGCCACCTGGGACCTATCACTCTGCGTTGCCCACCAGCTCCATCCCAGGTTTAACTTTAAGGCCTTGTTGAGTGTTTCCCTCTGCTAAGGATGTTGATGTTAGGTTCTTTGTTGTGGTAGAGGACAGCTCAGGCAAAGGGAAGGGGCCTTACCCTTTGCTTCTGCTGAGAAGATTGTAAGTTAGGCACTTAGCTTTCTTGGACTACGTAGCTGCTTTTCCATTTTTGCTAATGACAGCTTTTTTTTTTCATCTTATGTATTTTGGTATAGGGTCTCACTATGCAGTTCAGACTCATAGTGATCCTCCTGTTTTCAGCCTCCCCAGTGCTGGGATTACAGGCATGTGCCACCATGTCTGGACTACTGATGACAGCTTTTGAATGGCGTCTGAAATCTAGGAGATTCTAGAAAGCCTTGCAATCTTCCTCTCTTGATCCATATAGCACAGTAGAGAGAACATGAGTTGGGAGGTATACAAATCAAATTTGTATCTTGATCTAGTTTCCTATTGGGCTGTGAACACAAGAGACAGAATGCTTAGGCTTAAGTCTGGTTCTCCTCTTGCTCATGGTTTGATCATTGGAGAGCTAGCCTGACCTCTCTGAATGTCAGATTCCTTTTTTAAAAGGCAGAGTTATAAATCCTATAATAAAGGATTAATAATGAATATTTAATTGGTTAATATGTGTCAAAAATTTAGACCTTTTCCTGGTATATTGTAAGTGATATGCTAATAACTGTGACCAATGGAATTATCTTGTGACATTGGGCCTTTCACTCTGCTCCTTCTCTTCTTTCTATAAAAGACTTGTGCTATTATACTTTATTTCTGTAATGCCATCTGTTTTTATTAGTTGAAATATTCTGATATTTCTCTTTCCTTATGCGATCTGTGTTTGTGTTCATCCTTCAGGAGGGTGATGTGGGAAGACAGAGATGCAGGGGCTTTCAGTCTAGGTGACCTCGGACCTTGGTCTGGTTCCCCATGTTTCAGGTTAGGACCGTAGGCAACTCAACTTTTAGAGAGTTGATGCTTTCATTTTTGTAGTGTGGCTTCAAAGCCATCTCACAGTACCGGAAGTAAGTGACAGAACAGATGAAACCTCTGGGATAATGCGTTCATCTATCATTCTTGTTCTTGATCTTGGTTCCTTTCTCATTTTAAATACTAGAAATCTTATAAGTCACCACTGATCTCTTCAGTTTCAAATGTAGTGGTTAAATATTTCTTCTCCAAAAATATATTCTGTTATCTTCTCTTACACCCCCCTCTTCGCCTCTCATTCTCCAGCTTTTTACACTTTGCCATCCCACTTTCTTTACTTTTTATTCAGTGTGATTTTTATAACACTTGGCTTTGCACTGTTAAAAATGAAACTAGAAGAACTAGTTGTCTTTACTCCTTCTTATTTGCATGATTCTTGCCTGGCTTTCCGCTCTAGGCTTGCTGACACTGTATTCCTGCTGGCTTCAGTTGGTGGGACTCTTCTGCGAGGGACGTCACATTTCTCCTTACAAAACAAAATAAAATGCAATTTCTTCTTGGGATAACATAATGATGGGAATGAGGAGGAGGTGAAGCTGGGTTAAGCAGAGGACGCATACAAAGTCAGTTCGGGTAATTAATCTTCAGTGTGGTAAGAACGTGGTCAGAGGGAAGCTGACCTAAAAGCTTAGAGATAAGAATGCCAAATTCTAGACTTAGAGGTCCCTCATCTTTTTTGCTTAGTACACTATAGATCTTTGACCTGAAGATAAGCATTTAAGGAATGATTCAGATGGCTTTCAGAATGAGCATTATGACATCAGCATGGGTCTGACATTTCTCTTTTTTGATAATGGTAAGACTGTTCCCTCTGTCATGAATGTTTGGCATCTGAGAGTCATCTCTGACTTAGATTCTCCTTATCACCCTACAATAACTCTGTGTTGAAGCCAGTTATTTCTCCTGCAGAGCGTGGCTGTCATACATGTCTCTGTCCTTCCTGTGTTCCCAAACCCAGCTCAGGATTGCATAGTTTCTTGCCTGGACTTTTGTTAACTCACCATGCTAGTTTTTCTGTTGTGCTGTACAAGTTGCTACAAAGTTAGTATCTTAGTAATTCACCTTTGTTATCTCACAGTTTCTGTGGGCCAGGAGTTTTCGGAGCAACTTGAATGAGATCTCTGCTAGGGGTCTTGTAAGCTGTGGTGGAGGAACCGCTAAGCCGTGATCTTGGCTTGTCTGGAGGCTTGAATTGAAAAGTCTACATCTGGGCTTGTCAGGTTTTGGCAGATTTAAATTCCTTTTGGTTGTAGAACTGAAAGCTCTGGCTTCTTGCTGGCTCTTGGTTGGTAACTCCTTTTAGCTCCTAGAGCCCTGCATGAACCCCATAAGTTCTTATCACATAGGCCTTCTCAGCAGGGCCACTTACTTCTTAAAACCAGCAAGGCAGCCCCATATAATGTGTCATGGCAGAGACATCCCATTGCCTTTGTCACATTAAGTCACAGGTTCAGCCTAGTTCAAGGGGAGAATTATAAAAAGCATAATGAATAAAGAGGTGGGGCCCCTCTCTGTCACACTGTCCTAGTCCACTGTTTTAGGATCCACACACACATTATAATAATCCTTTCAGATCTGAGTACATTATTCACATTATGAAAGTAACAAAAGACAAACTGAGAATGGATGAGGAAAGTGCAGATGCATCTATTTAAATAGCCTAACATCTCACTGTTTTATTTTTTATTTTTTTGGTTTCTTTTTTAGGAAAAGGTCTACAGGGTGTTCAGGATCTCACTATTAGACCAGACTCATAGTGATCCACCTGTTTACAGCCTCCCGAGAGCTGGGGTTACAGGCCTATGCCACCAAGCCCAGTCTCAATTGCTGTCTCAGCGTGCCTCGGGGGCGGGGCTGAGATGGCAGGCCTGGGGATCGAACCCCTGTCCCCTATTCCTGCTTGCAGGCACTTTAATCCACTGAGGTATTTGGCTGGCTCACAACCCACTGTTTTGCAGATCACTAGATACTGGGGGCCTGCCCCTTAGCTCAGTTCTTTAAGTGACTGCTTCAACAAAGCAGTCAAGTTCAGGTTGCTGTGGTTCGATCCCCACAGCTCAAGCCAGCCAAACCTGCCCTGAAGGCATTCGGAGCAAAAAAAAAAAAATCCTAGATACTAAAATTAGTAAATCTTAACAGATAATACATGTATGTTATTTAATGATTTTTTAGTAGAAAACACCAAAATAATTGAAAACATAAATGGTGAAAGGCATTGCATCTGAGAAATGAATCTTGGAATAGGGAAGGGATGGGCAGGACATTTTTATTTTCACAATAAACATTTCCACATCCTGTCTTTTTTATAGCCATGCATATAATATAGTAAGGAAACTTAAAAAATAATCATAAATAATTATGATTATTTATCATAATCATCCTATGATAGTCTTGATTGGTCTCAACCTCTTTTTTTTTTTTTTTTTTTTTTTGTGCTACCAGAGCTCAGAATTGGGATCTTGCACTCACTGGGCAGGTACTTGTGTCCCTGTGCTATCTTCCCAGACCCTCAACATCTTTGTTAAAGTTTTTCAATGATTTCTCATGTTATTTATTTCTTAATAAAAAATGATTTCTTTTTTTTTTTTTGGCAGAACCAAGGATTGAACTCAGGCCCTTGCACTTGCCAGGGAAGTGCTTATTCCACTGAGCCATCTCCCTGGCCCATAAAAAATGATTTCTTAAACAAGCTAAAATATATCTAGTTTTACTTTTGATAGTTAAGTAAATCTTTGAAAAATATTTTAGAGAACTGAATCTCAGGGTTGAAGATTTTCAACTTTGCAAACTATAAGGATCTCATCTATAAAACTGCTAATAACAATTGGAAATCCAGCTCTGCTAAAATATCTGATCACCTCTGATCATAGAATATTTACTGCCAAACACGTAGGACCTCTCCTAAAAATTCTTCTTTATGATCTCACAGCACCTATTTAATAACTAACTATCGGGGTGGACAGATAGTTCAGCAGACTAAAGTGCTTGCTTAGGCAGGTGCAGGAACCGGGGCTGAATCCCTGGTACCATAAACCATGCCGGCCCCACCCCAGGGCATGCTGAGACTACAGTGACTGAGACTGGGTGTGGTGGAGTGCACCAATTCCAGTGCTTGGAAGGCTGAAAACAGAAGGATCACTATGAGTGCGATCTGTGTACCCAGACCCTGTAAAACCTGTACTAAATACATTTGAAAAAAAGGTACTGTAAAGTTTCATGTACTCCAGTTAGTCCAGAAATATATAGATGAATCTACTTTGTTCTTTTTTGATTAGACTTATCTTCTTTCTACCTACACTGTAGAGTATAATGTTTTTAAGTGTGAAATTTGGAACCTGGAATATGTGTTCCAATCTGACCTCTGCTGTCACTAGCTTTTTGAGCTTGAATACACTTTTGGTGCAATAAAGTGAGATACATGGGCATGTGTTTGCATTTGACATTAAAGCAACACATAGTGGTTCAAAATCTTAATATTTGTAGCAGTAATGATGCACATTGATTTCATTTTGATCTTTGAGGACAAAGGGTATAGTTTCTCTTAGCCTTTCTGTCCTCAGTTTTTATTAGTTGTGGTCTTCACATCCCCCTTACCATGAAATGCTCTCATCTGTATAATTTCTAGTTTGCCAGTGATCTTCTCAGCTGAACATAATGTTCTGTGTGGAGTTTGACTAGAATCAAATTTAGCAGAGTTATTTTCTTCTTTTGTGTAAATTTTATCCTTCTATTAAAATGATCAGTAAGTAAAATTAATGTCTTTCTGTGACTCATTCCCCTGCGTCTAAAGTCTGAAAATCCTTAAAGTAATTTCTCCGTGGACTGACTTTAAATTCCACATATAGATAACAACCTATGCTCATTCTCTTTGTTAGAAGCATAAGACATTTTTCTCCAGTAGGCATATTGTCTTCCTGTTTAACATTTTGACATTAATGCCAATGCACCTTTTCATCCTGTATATGTCAAAGTTCGTCTTTGCTGAACTTGAGAAGAAGACAGCGAAGTGGTTGGCCAGTACAAAGCAGAGGACGGAACTCAAGAGTAGTTTAGGAAGGGTGTGAGATTCATTTACTTTATTAGGCATAAATAGGTGACAGAATCAAGGGCTTATTCATCTAGGTGCTCTGGAAAATGATACAGTATACTGCAGTATGTTTCAAACATCCTATGATGTTGAACTTTCTATTACTTTTTGATAAATGCAACAATTGCCTTAAAATATAATGTCTTTTAGAATAAGTACACATTTAATTAATGCAATTCAGCAGACCTCCAAGGAGTCTAAATAGATAGCTATAATAGTTTTTTTAGAAAAAATAAAATCATACTTGTTGTACTGAGGATTATTACATGTAAGATCAAGTTAGTTTATTCAGGTGGATTAGGAATTTAACTCTGAAGACACATTCTTTCAAATACATTCCAAGGATTCTTGGGTAGCATATGCAAGGCCTTTCATGTTGATGAATGATGACATTTCCTAACCCCGTGGTTCTCCTCCTAGGGGCAGCTTTGCTGCCCAGGAGACATATGGTAACCTATAGAAACATTTTCAGTGTCTCTACTGCGAGGAAGCTGCGAAGACCAGCGATGCTGGTAAATAGCCTGTAATGCACAGGACAGCTAATGATAACAGAGTCACCTAATACAGAATGGTAATGGTGCTGAGCTTGAGTCAGCTGGTCTTGAAGGGTCCACAAGTCTTCAGTGTTGTAAAGGTCTTCCCCACTTCTATTTCCCTCATTTCCACCTGTCTCTTTCTTCTCTTCCCATTACCCTATTAAGTTTTAATTCTTTCTAATCACTTAACTGTCAAAATTATTATTTTTTCTTCCTCTTTTGAGAAATACAACATTTATTCCAATGACTCTTTGAGGCAAAATATGAGAAGTATTCGCAACATGGCACAGTTAACGATAGTTAACATTTTCATTGTTCACCAAATTAATGTTGAAAGTGACTGACTTAGTTATGGGGGATCTTTCCCATGAAGAGTAAGTAGCATTTGGGAGAAATTCGCAGTATTCAAGTCAACACTTACCTCAATATGGCACTTTGTCAATAGAGATGCTTAATTTATTTAATTGGTGGAATGCTATGGTTTGCTTCTCAATAATTTATCTGACATGGGGTAGAAAATATTGAGAGATTTAATGCAAAATCATCGTTCAAGGGGAAATTCTTTGCACTACTTCACTGTCTCATCTATAGCTCTTTGTACACAGATTCTCAAAGGGTGACTGATTGATAGTAGTAGCAGCTGTGGGGCTCAGGCATAAACTGGTGACGGGCATACCAGAGCATCTCTGAATTATGTGTTTGAGATTCATGCTCTTGCTACTTGCTCTGTGGAGGCAGAGTTCAAGTGAGCTGTCGGAACATAGAGGATTCTTTCTGGCCTTCTCTATTATGATATTCTTATCTAGGGTTCTTTTTTATAGCTCTTTTAGAGTTTCATAATCCTGTTAGAGTACATTTACTTTGAGAGTAAATATCGTCTTGTCTTCCCACCTTTCCCAAGATACTTTCGTTGCTGAGGGTGTACGATGATGTAGATTATCTTATGTAATAAATATCTTTTGATGGACTAAGGATTTTCTTAAATAGTTTCTCCATGCTTTTGTCTTTCAGAACAGTTAACATTTAAGTAATGTGCCCTTGCTGATATATAAATTAACTCAATTGTTCTAAAATTAGTCACCCTCCCTGACTTTTTTTCCTGAGTATCCATTTTTTAATAAAAATTGCTGAGTTCTTGGATGTTAATGAGGATTAGAAAATTTGCTTTTGGCCTTAGGCATGAAGATAGCCCCCAAATATGACAAGTGATCAAAGGACAGGAACCAACACTTACAAACATTGAAACCTATGCTATGAATCAATTATCAATGTGAGTCGGGGAGGATGGTGCATGCCTATAATCCTAGCACTTGGGAGGCTGAGGCAGGAGGATCCCTGTGAGTTCAAGAGTGGCCTGGGCTACAAAGCGAGTGCAAGGCCAGCCTGAACTGTATCGTGGTACCCTGTCTCAAAAAAGACACAACATTACAAATGTCATAACACAAGACCACTGAATTAATAAAGAATATAATACATTGTTTGAAAGAGGGTTTTGGGCATGAGTTTTGAAACAACTGGAAAAAAGAATTTAACAAATCCTAAATCTCTGCCACATATCTATAATCTCTCAATATTTCACTTTAATATCTGCCAGTTTGGTGAACTTGATATGTGTGAATACATTGTGGGATTAGGAACAACTGTAGTTACAGACAGCATTTCTTAGAACTAGAACCTCGGATAGATGGGCCAGGAACACTGAAAACTGACTTGGTAGCTCTATCTTAGTCTCTCCTTGATTAATGATTAATTTCTGTCATTGACATGTAACAAACAGGTATGCACGCCATTTACACCTGCTGTTCAAATGCAGATGTGTAGGTAAGGAAACTAAACATACTTTAGAAAGTCAGTATTCTGAGAACATCTAAGTTCCAGGGATGAAAGCTTAAATAATTTCTATCCTCAAATCCTTGGAGAAGGGTATCTATTCTTACCATAAAGAAACTAACTCAAGTCAGAAATAAATGAGGGCCAGACAGATAGCTCAGCAGATTAAAGTTCCTGCTTAGGCAGATGCAGGGACCAGGGTTCAATCCCTGGTATGCCGTGCTGGCCCTGCCCCCTGGAGTGCACTGAGATGGTGATTGAGACTGGGCGTAGTGGTGGTGTGTACCTGTAATCCCAGCATTTGGGAGGCTGTAAACAGGAGAATCACTACAAACCTGATCTGTGTGGTGAGACCATGTAGAACCTGTACTAAAATACAAAAAATAAATAAATAAATTTAAAAATTGTCTTTTCCCAAAATAAAATACTGGTCTCCTAAGAAATAGAATGATCATAATGCATTATAATCTTGTAGGATTCTATTAGCTTGTGAATGAAATCTTGGGAGGTAAAGAAGACAGTAGTCATTTAAATGTTATCTTTTAAAAATTAATTCTGAAGGTGCAAGTTTTTAAATCAATAACAGTGTGAACCTTTAGTCTTTATAATGTCTATTTTTAATCACAGTATATGGCCAACCCTATATCGCCAGAAATGATGGACTTAGTGGATCCAATGATAGGAATTTATGAGGGTTCAGCGGAGATGTCCTCGGACTTGCACTCACTGGCTTCTTTTATGTATAGCAGCCATCCACAGAGTAATTTTCCTGCACAGCATAAAGCTGAAGACCAGAGTTCACCAGCTGGTAGGTGAATTTTTAATTCTCTATGAAGTACATTTAAATCACCGGTACTCGCTAGCAGAGGTATGAACCTTAGCTTGGAGTTCAACCACATTATTAATAGCCCCTGGGCTGGAGTTGGATTTTTTTTTTTTTGACTGTTGGATAACCTCATGTAGCAAATGGAAATGCCACACAGGCAGGAGTTGGCCCCTCCTAACCTGTTTGACCTCCTTCTTAGAGAAAGTAGCACCCTAGAGTCTCTGGCCAAGCTGCATAGACAATCAGTTATTACAGTTGCCAAAGCAGGTGTGATGGGAAGGGATTAACATATCTTCAAATCATTTACAGGCCTCACACTCTCTGTGGCTTTTGACTAATACGTTTTCAAATGTCACCAAAGGCAAATAGGTCAGAAAGTTACAACTCTGGTGTCCGGGGTGATAAACAGGTGTAGGTGGCCTTAGCGATGTGGTGATGTCATTAGTCTGTACACTTGCTCTTCAGGGTCAGTGGATCTTACTGTTTTTGAAACAAGAGTGTCATATATGGCAAAGTAAAAATAGTTGGTAGGATGTCACAGATCTCCATATTCTCTTTGGAGTTTATAAAATTTGTGAGAAGAATATATTATTTCCATGTATTTTCTCTGATTTAGCATTTTTCTCATTGCAAATGAAGAGTGTTACATTATTCTACTTATGGCTGAATTAATGAAGTACCACATTTTATTTCATATGAGCTTATTTCCTTATTAGTTCATTTTTGTGTAAAGTAGACTAAGGGAGATATTAAAAATGGAGAGGCTCATGATTTCTGACACAGATGTTTTCTTAAGTATCTCAATTCTGCACTCATTGTTAGAGTTTTGGAAGCACAAATTCTATGTAAAGCAAAAATTTAGCGTTAGAAATCCTGGTTCAAACATATTTATGTGTCATTTATCTGAGAATGTTTGCTCTGAAGAATTATTGCAACTGGTGAACTTACGAATTTTGAGTACAAATAAAACACTCATTTAACTCTCCTATTAAAATTTAGTATCAATTAATAATATTTCAGTTTTACATGATTAGCTAGTCTTTATTATCTGAAAAAAGCTCTTAACCAGTGTCCTTTAGAAATGTATATTTTCTTAAAATACCAGTGTCATCAAAAACAAATCCATATCATGAGCACAAAATGTTCATAGATGTTATTGGGTGCTACCTGCAGTACAACCTATTTATTATTCTTATACATCCACCTTTTTCATATAAAAGTGCATAAAGAAATTAATGAATAACATGCTATTAGGTTTCGTGGAGCCAAAACAATTTTGATTGTGAAACTAAATACATTTTTTTTCTCACTAATGTCCAACAGAGAACCCAAGGAATCAGTATATCACCGACATCACTGCTGAGCAGCTGTTCCATGTTATCAGGCAACTTGTACCTTTCACTGAACACATGATTAGTGTATCTGCTTTCACCATCATGGGAGAGGGACCACCAACGGTTCTCAGTGTCAGGACACGTGAGCAAGGTACGAGTGCATTTCCTTTAAAGGAATTACCTGTGAACATTGCTTTTGTGTGCTGTGATACTTCTTGTGAAGATTAACTGTTAATTCTTCTCTTCAAGTGCCAAGCTCCATTCAAATTATAAACTATAAAAATGTTAGTTCTTCATCTATTTTGTTGTATTGGGATCCTCCAGAATATCCCAATGGAAAAATAACTCATTATACAATTTATGCAATGGAACTGGATTCAGGCGGAGCATTCCAGATGACTACCGTAGATAACAGCTTTCTCATAACAGGTAGAATGAAATAATTGTATCTTTTTGCATTCCTACTCTAATGGACAGTATGCATTTCTCCATAAATTAAGTATTTTAGGACATATGCTGTATCATTCCAGCTTTCTTATTTTAGGTTTCCATGGGTGGCTTTAAAAATGCTTGGAGAAATAACTGATTACCTATGTTTTTCTTTAGCTAGAGTTATCCTCAAAGAAGTCAAAAGTATTTGATCAAAGTTTCATAGAAATTTACTTAATCTGGGAGTTATTCTATCTGGTACATCAAAATAGCTCACTATTGAAGAACTGTATGAATGAATATGAAATCAACTGGCTTCATCCGTGTGCCAACTCAACTGTTCTGCTTCCTGTGTGCCAAAAATCAGATTTCAGCTTGAGATTGTCACCTTTGTGTTTTAGGAAACAACGCAAACATCATATATTTGGAAAGGCCTTCAAGCCTGAGAACTTGTGGAGCTTGAGATTTCCATGGAAACTGTTTTAGCCAGCTCCTCCCATATTAAATGGCACCAATCTGAGAAGTTTAGCCTAACACATTAAACAAATTTCATGTTGTCTTTTTAGGCTTGAAAAAATACACAAAATATAAAATGAGAGTGAGTGCCTCAACCCTTGTTGGAGAAAGTTCTTTGTCTGAAGAAAATGATATCTATGTGACAACTCCAGAAGACGGTAAGAATACCAGGTACAATTTTAATCTAAAAAGCAAGAAAAAACATGAAAGCGATGTTGGGTACCTATTATCTCCACCTCATGCACCTTTAGTGCATGAAGCAAGAGCAAGAAAATGTACTTAAAATTGTTATTTTCTTTCCTTAGAGCCAGAGTCATCACCTCAAGATGTTGAAATAATTGATGTTTCCTCAAGTGAAATAAGGTTAAAGTGGTTACCACCCCAGAAACCCAATGGAATTATTGTTGCCTATGAAGTACTCTATAAAAATATTGATACTTTGTTTAAGAAGAACACCTCAACAACAAGCATAATTTTAAGGGAATTAAAACCCTACACACTCTATAACATTTCCGTCAGGTCATATACCAGGTTTGGTCATGGAAATCAGTCATCTTCGTTACTCTCCGTAAGGACTTCTGAAACTGGTAGGTGGCTTACTTTTGTTGTTTAATAATATGTAATAACAACCACCATGCTGTTTTTATTTTTATAACCTGGAAATCAGTATTGCTCTTTTTGTGTAATCCAGAAATTTATTTGCTTTTTCTGGCAAAAAAAAAAAAAGAAAAAAAAGGCTTATCTGTGCTAAACTGTTAATGTTGATTTATATTTTCAAAAACTCCAAATATTCATTTTAGGGAAGGGTCTACAGGGAATTCAGGGTCTCACTTGTAGATCTGACTCATGATCTGCCTGTTTACAGTTTCCCAAGAGCTGGGATTATAGGAGTGTGCCACCATGCCCAGTCTTAATTGCCATCTCAGTGTGCCCCAGAGGTGGGGCTGGCATGGAAGGCCCAGGGATTGAACCCCTGGCCCCTGCGCCTGCTTGTAGGTGCTTTATCCACTGAGCTATTTGGCCAGCCCTCAAAAAATCTTTCAGTGTACTTGTAAGCTTGGTTTTGAAAACCACTTACTTTTACTTTAGGTAATAACAGAGATACACTGATTGGAACATATTCTTAACCTCTAGTGAGATATTAGATAGCAGAAGAGCTGAAAACACGAAATAGCATGTCTGGGAAGCCTTTGTGGAGGAGGAAGTATTCAGCATAGATCCCAATGAAAGTGGGAAGGGGAAGGAGAAAAGGGGAACAAGGATGTTACGGAGGTTGTTGGATGTGGCCAGAAGACATGCTTCAATCAGAAATAATGTAAGAAGGTTGTATTTAAGTTTTAATGATGTGAGAACAAATATCCTAAGGCAATGTGTTTTTGCCAGATGATGTTGGTTTGTGGTTCATGTTGGGACTGTGATCATACATGGAGGCCTTACTATCAGGGCAATTCCACAATGAATGTTGAGAATTAAGAACTAACTATGAAGTTATTTATACATCTCAGAGAATAAATGTTTATTTACCAGCTACTCACTGAAGTCATTGAACCTCCACTTTTGCAGGCCATAAATAGCCAAATGTTAGTCATTTCAAATGATTTTTCAAGGTGAGATAGGTGAGGCTCTGTGATTGACCACTGGGATCTGGATGTAGGAGAGCACCTTATTTTTGAGTGAAAGTGCTATCTTGATATTTTGCAGTGAGAGGGTGCTAAAGCATCCATTGCTGATGGTGGTGACCATAATTGCAAGAAAGGAATAATAAGAGCATTTTGTATCATCAAGAGTTCGTATATCCCTTAAATTGAACTTACTTGATATTAAACTATACATTTTCATACATTATTAATTTATAGATATTGTACCCAAATTAGATAGTTTTGATAAAACTATCTGCTCTTAATTGGCACAGTTTTATTTAATAATGTGCCAAGGAAAGAAAGAAAAATGTATTTTAAATGTTTATTAAATGCCATAGACTCTGTTAATGGCTTTCATAAAAGTAGCCATTGTAGTTCTGACATCTTCCTTGTCTCATAAAAAACCTAAAATCTAAGTTTATTGTTTCAACAAATGTTTACAATAAATATTTGCAATAGGGCTTATTGCATATATAATGTAAAATATAATTTTTTGCCTTCCTAAAGTATCTACTAACTGGTGGGTTCTCAGTTGCCTAATGTCCTCCAACTGGTAAGTGATGAAATTGCAATTGGAACTCAAGCCCACCTGCATATAAAGCCCATTTTCCTTGTACACACATGCTGTTCTGGAAGCCATCAATAAGGCTGGTAAATTATAAAATATATTTAGAATTTCTCTGTTCATTGCTGAAATAATATTTTGCTATTTTGACTTTGCATAGCATGAGATAGGAAAAGTAACAGCTCTCAATCATGCCATTATAATATTAAAGAATCACCAAATTTAGGAATGCTTACTAAATAATTGCCATGTAAGTGGCCACAGCACCAAGAACACCTTATTTTATAATCTTTTAACATTGAAAAGTAAATTTAGTTTGTTTCATTTTTAGTAGGAACTTAATTCTAAGGCAAGACTAATGAACCTTAAGTAAATGTAAGAATTTAATTTGAGATATAATTTAGAATGACAGTTTTAGTTCTGAAAAATATCTCACACATATAGAACACTTTATAGGCATGGAGACCTAGAATCATTGGAGTAAAATGACTCATAAATCATAGTAGATGAGAAGAAAACTCAGAGTTTGATGGTAGGTCTCCTGAGTCCCATTTTAGGGCTCATTTAATAGGTTCCTGATACAGCTAGGAAAATAATGAGGATGTGGAAGCAGTTCATCCCAGGACTCTTCAGAACACCTGTTTTGGGAGGTTACACTGGTTTGTCTTGACATGTAAACTTCTAAGAAACCCAACAGGCGATTATTTTGTCCAATGCCTCATCTTCCTGTTTGTTATCAGTTCTAACACAATAAGATAGTCTTAATATCACTACAATCACCTTTGTATGTGGTGGAGGACAATGGAATCTCTATAAGTGACTTTTCCTACATCACCTTTATTAATATTGATCCACCCACTTTAGCTGCTTAGGCAAAAGAATAGGAAAGAGCTTTGCAGATTCTCACGATTCTGTTTGAAGCAGAATACACTAAGGGCAACTATCTTATCTATGCCCAAAGTTTAGTCAGCTTACTAAATACAATACATACATCTCATGAAAAACAAGGGCCCACTCTTCAAACCTTTTTCATGAGAATCCGTGTGATGTTAACTCAGTGATGTGCTAAATGCAGCTAATTACAAATAGGAGTCGAGTTCAAATGCTTTACCTTGTTTAGAGAACCACAGTGTATTAATGCATAGAAGTAAAACACTGTGTTCAAACAGGAAAGATTGCTACAATGTTGATTGTTTAATGTGTTTATATGTGTACCTCTGTGTGTTTGTTTGTTTACATGATGCAGTGCTCTCAATTGGTATAAAGTGTTTCCAATCATCGTAGCATGTTGGAAAACAGATAACAATTAATAAAAAAAAGATCGTAGTCAGTGGAAGTTAGCTGGAATATTTATGGTTTGGAGCAATAACCAGTAGTAGATTATGATGTAGGCGTCCACAATTTTGAGTAGAATCATCAACTTATTTGTGTGAATGCACATTTAAAAATTTCTCTACATACATCAGACTTATATACATCAAACAAAAATCTTTGGCATCATCTAAGTAAATTCCTTCTTTTAAAATCATCACTTGGAATGGAGAGATAGTTCAGTGGTCTAAGCACCTTCTTAGAAAGTGCAAGGACCTGAGTTTGATCCCTGGTACTGTGAGTCAACCTAGTGCTGGGGAAGCTGAGACAGGAGGATCACTACCCAGTCTGAGTTGTGTAGTGAGACCCTATATCAAATAAATAAAAAAAATAAAATCATCAAGAGCCAAATTATATATTTTATTTTTATATTTTAAGAAGATTTAGATGTTTTCCACTGACTATAGTCATTATTTTTTTATTCATTAGTTATCTGTTTTACAACATACTATCACAATTGGAAACACTCTTTATTCCAATTGAGAAAATTCTACGTGTTATCATTCTCCCGAATCAATGAGTTGTCAGGCCTGTCTTTATCTGCCTATAGATCCTTAGGGCATTAGCAGAATGGGCACTATTCTCAGTTAAGGGATACGTATTTATTCTCACTACTGGAGGTATATAAGCAACTCCACAGGAAAAACTTAATAAACTTCGCAGGAGGTTTTTAAAATCAGAAGTTATAGTTGTAAATTTAAGCTATTGCTCTTTAATTTATTATTCCAACTAGAGCTTTTCAGCCCAATCATCTTTCTTTTTCTTAAACATGAATTTCTTCCTTATTTTTAATATACTTTATGCCATTTAACATTTTTATTCGCTGAACAGTGTTTTATAGATTTTTTGTTCTTGGGAATCTAGATACAGCGCTACACAAGGTTAAATCCCTAACTTCTTGCATCTTAACATTCTAGAAATATCATAGAAAATGTACTAAACAAATTTGTAATTTAGGGTGGTGGTAAGTTAGTATAAGAAATGAAGAAAAAAATTTCAGTGAAAAGAGGGAATGCTATCCTGAGTGTTCCATTTGAGATGCTGCCAGAGAAAAGGCCCCAATGAGAACATCAGTTTTACCCAGAGATAATATATAGAAGAAAACTGGAGCAGAATGAGTTAGAAAAATATTCCAGAAGGAGAGATAACAATCACCACATTCTGGAAGAGGAAAGAAATTTCATGTGACTGAGAAAAAGCAGGGCATTTCTTCATTCGAGTGGCATATGTTGTTGCTAGGGAATTAGTAGATAGATAAGGATACAAGCAAGCAGAGATTGATCACACAATTTTTGGGTGACTTTCTAAGTTTTGAGTCTACTAGAAATAGGAGAATTATTGCTATTGGAGAATTATGAAACAAGAAAATGATATCACTCAACAGTTTGAGAAAGTTTCTGCTGAATGTCTTGATGCGAGAATAGAGGAAAATGAAGATTCCTGGAGTTTTAGTCAGAGTATCTGCTTCATCATGAGGGGCAAGTCCAACAAGAGGGCAGGGTAGAAAAATTCAGGAGTTGTTTTTTGAGCATGTTTGAGGTATCCAAGCACCTCTTATGAAATCAATTAGGTAAATAAGTTTAAAACCCAAGGAATACTTAATTTGAGGCTTCACTGTGTCTCTGGTTCTGTATGTATGTATGTATGTATGTATGTATGTATGTACATATGTATGCGTGTATGTGTGTATGTATTTAGTAGCTGGCTCAGCCCACCATGGGTGGGGCTGGTGTGACATGTGGTTCTGGGGATCAAACCTTGGTCCCTGCACTTGCCTAAGCTTGCCTAGGCAGGTGCTTTAAACCGCTGAGCTATTTTGCAGGCTCATCTGGTACAGCATTTATAGTAAAAAAAATAAATAAAATCATCTGAACATGAGTGCAGAAGTAGAGGACAAGAAGCATGTAAATGTGTGTGAGCAATATTGTATACAGGCATCAGGAAATCAAGGAACAGTGAATGGAGGAGTAAATGGAAGTCACCAGGGGATAAGGGAAAAAAAATCAAGGGAAAGTTATGTCTTGGAATCCAAATAAATGCAGATTTTCCCTTAGAAATAACTATTTCCTGTGTTGGATGTGGTAGATAAGTGCAGAGAAATAAGGGTCCACATTTCATTAGTGTTTTGCTGAAATGGAGGTTATCGATGGCTTCGTAGGAGTAGGTTTCTTAGCAAAAATGGGGAAAGTGCTGAATTGAAGTGTGATTAAGAGAGAGTGATAAGTGGGAACACACAGAAAATGAGTAGAGAAATTTTGACATTATATGAGAGATGAAATAGAGTAATAGTTGAAGGGACAAGTGAAATTGAACAAGATACTTCCTTTTACCATAATGTATATTACAATGAGTGTGTTACATGTACACTCGAATACTTTTATGTGTAAAGTCCTTGAATAGAGTGGAAATGGCTTTGAGTACAGAGTTGATCTAAAGCTTTCAGAAAGAGCAGTGAAGCAAAATGGCTAAAGGAAATTTGTAAAAACCACACACTCTTTCTTTCTATCTTTCTTTCTTTCTTTCTTTCTTTCTTTCTTTCTTTCTTTCTTTCTTCTTTCTTTCTTTCTTTTTCTTTCTTTTGTATTTTAGACAAAGGTCTACAGGGTGTTCAGGGTCTCACAAATAGAGCGGACTCATAGTGATTTTCCTGTTTACAGCCTCACAAGAGCTAGGATTTTTAAAATAATTTTATTCAGAAACAAATGGCAATGAGACAGTTTCAAAACCCATCAGTAGGACAGTTTCAATAATAAATACATTGTACATTGTTGTCTCAGTGGTTATTCATTGTACAAGATGCAGACATGACATCCTGTCCACAAACACTATTAGAACAAATCTTATTCATTGATTTAAGAGAATGTAGCTGTATATATATTCTATTTTGAATATGCAGATACAAAATGGTTGTTCATTTGTATCCCCTTTTTTTGTTTAGTTTTGTCAGAGAAGGGTATTCCATTGTCATTTAAATATTGTAGGTGACTGAATTCAGCAAAATATTCCAATATAGTCCAGTAGTCCATAACTGTAGTGGGTCATTAGCAGGACTGGTAGTGTCAGAAGTTGTTGACCTGAGCCCTTTATAGCTCAGCATACCAATATGGCTTCACCCCTTATACCTTGTTTTTATACCTTTCTGCTGGATGGTTAAGATCAACATAAAGCAAGACCTATATAACAAGAAATGTAACTTTTGTATCTGATATGATCAGTCAAGTCCCCTCAGGATTTATCCTGAAACCCTATCCCGCAGTTTGTAGATCCTTGGTCAGGGTCAGCCACGTGGATGAGTCTTGGCCCTTGCTTGATCAATTTGCTCTCTGTGAAAGCCTGAGAGAATATTTTCTCTCCATAGACTGTGCTCCTTAGGCACACTCTACATCATTGATCACATTCCTCTGTGGCCCCATAATCTCCTTGACACAACTGAATATTTGAGACACAACTGAATTACATGATGTTACAGTACAGGTTCTCCTATGTCTTGAGTCTTCACTGACCTTGAAAGGCTAGGGCCAAAGTATTGGCTGTCCTTGCAGCTCTTCCTTTTCTCTAATTTTTGGTCTGCAAACTTAGGTAGTTAACCCTCCAGAAGAGAAGCTTATCATTACCCTACAATGTATGCAGTTGGGTTTAACCTAACTATCTGTCTAAATATTAAACATCTTAGACCTAACATGGAACAGGTATTTTCCATCAATTATTGATGTTACACTTTAAGTCCCTACAGATTATGAAGAAAAAAGCTTTAAAAAATAAAAATATTTGAAAAATATGAATAAACAATTACATATTTTTACACAGAAATTTAGAAATCTAACCATATACAGCATTGTAGCAGAACAGTCCTGTGGCATTTTTTTCTTTTCTCTATTTTTCATTTATTACCCTTTTTTAAAAACAAATATTTACTTGAGAGACAGTATGGCAATAATTGGTATGCCCAGTCTCAATTGCCATCTCAGTGTGCCCTGGGGGCGGGGCCGACATGGCAGGCCTGGGATAGAACTTCAGCCGCTGCTGTCTGCCTAAGCAGGCATGTTAGTCTGCTGAGCTATCAGGTTGGCCCATAAAAGGTCAAAATACTTTTAAAAGAAAGGAGTCTTATTAAAAGATCCTAAAATGACAATAAGATTTACCTATTTAATTTATATTGTTTAATCTCTTCCCCAAATAATTCTTATTGTTATTATTCTATATAGACAATTTTTAAGACAGGACTTTTGCTTCTGTGGTCTTTCATCTTTAGCAAAATTTTTTCTTTTTTATAAAAGGGCCTAAAGAACATTGTTAGTAATGTCATTTATTAAGGGTATTGTGGTGGTGTTTGCTGTGAGGTTTAGATTGAATGTTTTCATTTTGCTCTTGCTCATTTTTCTAGGCATAGAATTCTAGTTATTTTTAATTGATATTAATGGTAGTGTAATTGTTGCTTCTGTTTAAACAGTCTATCTTCTTGCTGGTGGTGTTAGATTTCTTTTTGATATTTTTTATTTTCACAATTATATCTTTAAGTCTGATTTTTAAAAATTTCTTGACTGGAAAGGTAACTTGGTGGTTTAAGCGCCTGCTTGACAGCTGCCAGGAGCCAGGTTAGATCCCTGGTATTGCATGCTGCGTGGGCCCTGGAACCCCGGGCGTGCAATGCCAGCCACCAGAACTGCACATGCTGGTGCACACTTGCAATCCCAGTTCTGGGGAGGCTGAGATAGGAGTATCAGTATGAATCTAAGCTGAGTAGCAAGACCCTCTACCAACTAAGTAAGTAAATAAATAAATATTTTTAAAAATTCCTGTTTAGGGTTTATTGATGTTCTTTGCTCTGAAGTTTGATACTTTCCCCTTACCAAGATCACAGCCATTATTCCTTTGTTTGTCTCTTTATTCTATTATTTTAAATTCCCTCAATATATTATTTATGTCTCTTAACTGCTGTTTTATATTTTATTTATAATTGTTTCTTTTTTTCTTAAATATTTATTTATTTATTTTGTACAGAGTCTTGCTACACAGCTTGGACTCCTAGTGATCCTCCTGTCTTAGCCTGCCCAGTGCCAGGATTACAGGCATGTGTCACCACGACCTGTTTCGGTTGCTGGCAAGGTGTCTGGGGTTCTGGGGCAGCATGGCAAGCTGTACCAGGGATGGAACCCAGGTCCTTGTGCTTGCCAGGCAGGCACTTAGCCTGCTGAGCTATATCCTCAGTCCTGTAACTGTTTATTGAGCTGTTCTTGATCATTTCTTTGGTGTTACTGTCCTTGTAACAGATTTCTCTTTATCCCTGTCTGATCTTAATACTTAAAGATAATTTCAATTTCAGTTATTTTGTCCCTTGGCTTTAGAAACTGTGTCTGGTTCTGTCTCAGACCTGCTTGGTTATTTATGGCATATATAATTATTTACTGAAGCCTTTACTCATATTTTTTCAAAAATACGCTTCTGATATAGTAAACAATATTTTCATCATTTGATAATCTCAGTATCTGAAGGCTTTAGACCTATGATTGGTGTGTATGTTATTGCTACCTTTGCTTTGCTGCCTTTCACCATTGCGATCCCATGTGTTTGAATGCTCAATGATTTTCTTAGTGATTTCATAGTTCTCTGAGAAATTATCATGGTTTGAGTTGAAGTTAAATTTCTCTAGGGACGCTTTGTACTTATTTCATGTGGTTGTGTAAGAGTAAGAACAACTCTGGACTACATTTTCATTTTAATTTAAATTCTGACACGTAGACGCTTTTTAAAAAAGTGTTAATAATGAAGTGTAGAATAAAATATCCAGTGTTTTCCAATTCTATCGCTCACATCTACACATTAGAGGCTTATTCTAGACCCATCTTTCAATAAACGTATCATTCTGTAAGTGTTCTGCCGAACCCTCGTATTTTTCTCTCAGAGGAAATTTCTCCCTATAAAGTTACAAGTACTAGAATTTCTCTATATCCTACTCTATTACGAATACATCGCGATCATACTCAAGTTCATGTTTGCAAAATAAATCTTCTAGTGACTTACATGAGAATTTTTGCAAAAAAGATTTTTTTAAGACAAAACCACTTTATGTAATTATATTTTTGTTTTGTCCAGTGCCTTATAGTGCACCAGAAAATATTACTTACAAAAATATTTCTTCTGGAGAGATTGAGGTGTCCTTCTTTCCCCCGACTAGTCCCAATGGAATCATACAAAAATATACAATTTATCTCAAGAGAAGTAATGGAAACGAGGAGAAGACTATAAACACAACATCTTTGACCCAGAATATTAAAGGTAAAAGGATAAAGTCAATGTTGTATACTTACATTTATATTGACAGTGTGACCAGAAAATATTATATTAATGTAATGTTATAAACTATATTAGAATTTTTATTACAATAAGCTAGGAATTTATTTGGAGTGTAAAGAATTCTCTGTCAGTCCTTCCCTATACTTCTACAAGGGGGCAGGCTTCTCTCTGTATAGATGTCATGTTATCCTGCAACTTACCTTCATAATGAGTTAC
Organism: Octodon degus; assembly: GCF_000260255.1. Classification (NCBI taxonomy): domain Eukaryota; kingdom Metazoa; phylum Chordata; class Mammalia; order Rodentia; family Octodontidae; genus Octodon; species Octodon degus. Next base: position 7,950,620 of record NW_004524580.1, read on the forward strand.
TCTTGCCAAAGAATTACATTATTTGTAATTCTTGCTAAATAATTAATTATTTAGTTTTTATTTCAGGAAGACTGTTGAGTTGAGAGCCGTTGTATAGTTTAACGTTTGCATATTACGCCTCCTAAGTGTTAGCTTTGTGGTTTATTTCCATTTAGGACTGAAGAAGTATACCCAGTACGTGATCGAGGTGTCTGCCAGCACGCACAAGGGAGAAGGAGTCCGGAGTGCGCCGCTGAGCGTGTTGACCGAGGAGGACGGTAAAGGCAGCGGGACGTCCTGCCACGTTTGTGTTCTGTAGCATTTCAAGAAACATAAACCCGTAGTGGAAAGGAATGAAAAGATCCCCCAGACTGCGTGCACTCCATCACTGTGGCGATCTCATGCCACTTGTGGAGCAAGAAACTGGGAGAGATTTGCATTGAACAAATCTAGATGTATATAAAATGCTGTTTTTTTTTTCTTTTTTTAAAGCCATCAGTCCTTTGTGAAGGTTTCCATGGATATTTATTAAAGTAAAAATTTCATTTAAATTGTTTGAACATTAACTGAGAAGCACAAACGTGCTGCTCAGCCTGTGCCCTCATCCCAGTGCGTATTGACATGCATTTTGGACTATATTCTGTGTACTGCAGCTCTCAAGTTTTTCTGTGGCATAAGGATTAGCTTAATAATAAATTCATGCTATTTTCTATGTTTTTTTCCTACATAATTGGCCAAGGTGCTAGTCTTGAATGTTAACAGACTTCACGTTGAATATTTAAACCAGCTTTTCCCAAAGCAGAATAAAATCAGCTTTAACCCCAGACGCCTTTGTGTTGAACCTCCCCAAGTTATAGACATGTATTATGCTCAGAAAATGAATTTGAGGTGTATACTTGGGGTTAAAATCTGTATTTGATGATGTACGTATTTAGTACAGGGTCTGCAGGGTCTCACTACACAGATTGGACCCATAGTGATCTTCCTGTTTTCAGCCTCCCAAGCGCTGGGATTAGCCCAGTCTCATTCACCATTTCAGCGGGCCCCAGGGGCGAGGCTGGCACAGCATGCCAGGGATCAAGCCCCAGTCCCTGTGTCTGCCTAAGCAGTCACTTTAATCCACAGAGCTATCTGGCCGCCCTATATTTTATGTTTTAAAAACTGTATATTTTGAAACAATTAATTTTTTCTTTAAAAAAGAATTCCTATTGTCACAAATTTGGGTATATCAAAAGTTTTAATGAAGTTCTTTTCCTTCTTTTCTTTCAATATTCTCATCTATGAGTGAGCCCGCATCTTCGAATGCTCAGGGTCCATCCACTCGCCGAGGCAAATGTGTATAAGGGACTCTTAGAATCGGGACAGCTTTTCTCTGCATTTGTCTCCTTCCTATCATGATAACAAAGCCTTTGGAAGTGTCTTTTCTCTTTGCAAGCCCCTTCTTTTACCTCCTTCAAAGTATCTCACTAGGGCCAGTGGCATAAGCACCTGCCTGGCAAGTACAAGGTCCTGAGTTCAATCCCTGGTGTGTACACACACACACACACACACACACACACACACACACACGCAGTGTTTCACCAAAGCACCCCAGTAGCATTCACTAGTTTGCCTCAGTTTCTAAGTGTGACGCCTTCATGGTTCCTCTCCTCAACTTGTTGTCTGTCAAAACTTGCCTGTCTGATTTTTCATTGTTTGATATATAGATTGCTCTTGTTCTAAAAGTAAAAATTAACTTCATAAGTCAGTGAATACTTTCTTACCACTCAGTGAGAAAAGCACAGGGAGGGAGATTACTCCCTTTTGTCTCTTCATATATAAACGAAGGTGTCTTACCTCACTTTTTTAATTCCAAAGGCATTATTTTGCTGTTACACAACAGTTGAAAATTGCCATTCTAAATATTTTATCTAACTTAAACTGTTTTATTAATTTGCAGTAATTGTTTTTGCTGCTTATTCAATGCAGAAGAGCTAAATTGTTTTACTTTTACCCTGTTATGTAGGAAGTACAAGTAAAACCTAATCTGTTTTCTTGTTTTATAGGCTGTATTGTTACTTCCTTTGTAAACTAGTCAATTCTAAAGACTCAGTGAACATTGTGATATTATTTTTCACTTTAAAGACAGAAATGAAATTGGGGAACGTAGTTGTTCACTGGTGAGGTCAGTCATTTTAACTGCTCTCTGAGTGGTATGCATGTTACTTTCTCATTTTTTGAAAGTGATTTTTTCCCAGCTCTTTTTATTGTTTAAATAGACCTTTGACGGTAAATTACATTTCCAAGAAAGATTTTTGTTTTTATTAGAGGATAGCAATTTACCAAAATGTACTCCACCAGTAGGTGAGTCACTGGGACATGCCCCTTAGTCTACTTTCTCATGAAGTATGTTTTCCTGTTGAATCACAGAGACAGATGTCCTAACCCTACCATGCAACATCGTCTTTTGTCATCTCATATGAAAGTAAACAATCATACTCTTGGGCCTGGAGAGTAAAGCCCCACACTTAATTCATTTACCAGGCAGTTTATCCTTAAAATTCTTGTGTATTTCTATTTTAACCTTACATTGTAACCTTCCTCATACAGTTAGTGAATATGTTAATGCATTGTTTTCTGGCAACTTTTCAGCTCCTGATTCTCCCCCTCAAGATTTCTCTGTGAAACAGTTGTCTGGTGTCACGGTGAGGTTGTCATGGAAACCACCCCTGGAGCCAAATGGAATTATCCTCTATTACACAGTTTATGTCTGGTAAGAGTTTTCTTTCTGTTTTTTTGGAATTAGTTCTGAGAACTAATATTAATCTGTAACCTCACAGGAATGTAGTTTTTACTTCAGAATGTGATGCTACATTAAGAAACTGATTATTAATAAGGTATGTAATGTACTTTTATTTAGAAATAAATTTTCCTTACATGTAATGGTTAAAGCACAAATAATGTAATTTTTGAAGTTAAAAGGAAAAAGTATGTTATGTATAATGCTCTTTATGTTCTTAATAAGAAAGACTGATGAATTTATAAGATAATGATGTTATTTTAAACTCTCCTGTTTTATACAACTATTCCACTGTCTTGTAAGTCAATGTAAGCAAAATAATTTCAATTAAAATTTAAGAGGAATTTCTTCAGACATCTGTTAAGATCAATTTTCCATTGAAATGGAAGAAATGTAATTATTGTTCCAATCACTTTTACCTATCACTTGATTATCCATCAAATGTGAAAAAGATGAAATCATATAGTGTGTCTCATGTCAGTTAAAAACATAGGTGAAATGCTTCATGAAAATGTGGTAGATTAAATTCCTCATTTTTATCTAACATGTCCTCTTGATATAGGGGAAAGAAACTCCCAGCCAGTTAGATGTCCAAAACACCAAGTTTGTGTTCTCTAAAATCAAGGATTAAATTCTAGGAACAACAGAAATTAAAAGTAGGAGGAAAGAGAAAGAAAACTTCTCTATTGAGAGAAAGAAAGCTTTTGTTTGAGAACAGAAGGGGGCCTGGAAAGTGAGGTGCCCACCAACCTGGCTTTTTAAGGGTGTTTATTGAGCAAAGCCATGAAGTGAGGTGGGCTTAAACTGGGACAGAACTATAATCCATCAATAAGATTACAAGGACAGTCACTTAGGTACTATTGATCCAATGGCAAATCATAGGATGGGTGTGAGGTGGGACAAAACTATGGTTACCCAATAAGAACACAAGTGTAGTCCCCAGGGTAATATTGATTAAATGGGGATCAAATGGTGAAACAAGTCACAGAGTAAGTGCACGGGGTAGGCAAGGACTTTCTCAGAAGGGATGGGATAAGGAGAATTGGTCCTCCACCCCGAGGTGATTGATGTGAACTTAGAATATCACTCACTGCTGTTCATCCCTAAGGGAAGTATAAGAATGAGTAATTATTTCTTTTGAACTCCGGCCTTCAGTGAATGAACCTCCAGCCACAGTTGTCTTCTGCACTGATCTCTGAAGGGCCCACCTCTGTCTAGCTGCCTACAATATTTCTCCCTAATTTAGCTACCTATAATACTCTTAAGAGTACACATCAGTTAGGTAGCACATTTCTGAGTCAATTTTAAAGAGTTCAACTCAGAAAAGACAGTTTACACAATACTTTATAAAACATAGATGTTTCCTTCTGTCATTTTGAACTAGAAAGATCAGTGCTGAGTAGAAAGCCATATGCTTTAGATGATTACTTTTCCTTTCTTTTCTAAACTAAGATTTTTCTCTTCAATCCCTTCTAAATCTTTTATATATTGCTACTGAGGGTATAGTTCCTTGTGTTCTTGATTGCCCAATAACTGATCATTTTTGCCTATTGTGGCATAATGTGGAGTGTCATGAGACATTAATGAATGAAAGCAGTGGAAAGAAAGTAATCATTCATTCATTCTTTCATTTATTCAGCTGGCAATATTATTAGAGTATTTATAAACTTGTGAATGAGATACACATAAGATTCCTGCCCTCAAGGACTTTCTATTATAAAGCGAAGACTGAGTTATATATCTATGAACAAATCGATGAGGAAAAGGGATTACTTTGGATAGGCTATTCCAGTGAGTGTGACAAGAAGGAGGTTCTTTTCATCTGATAATCTGCTGAGAGGAGTTTCCAAGGGGAGACTAGATCACATCAGCTTGGTGGGGAAACGTAATTTGTGATTCTGAAAACCAGAGAGATCAGACTGGTTTTGTTCTTTTTTATTCTCTATCTTGAGAAGGGATAAACCTCTTTCCCCTGAGCAAATCCTTTCTTCACTGAGATTTCCCTTCCAAACCCATTTGGATATTTTCATCACTCCATCCTCACCTGAAGATCTAGGACACTCCACCCCAATTAGTTCATCTTTTTCTTTCTCCTCATCCTTTCTTTGTAGTGCAGGTTTTTTTTTTTCTTTTGACTAATGAAAATTTCCTTTTTTTCTCTTGATAGATGAAATTATTCTTCCTTTTTATTCTATGACTTAATTATTAAAGTATAGTCTCAAATCAGTCATGCCTTATTCTTGATGTGCAAATGGAATGTAGAAAATGTTTCTGTTTCAACAAAATTTGACTTTGTTTTATATACACACACACACATACATTCATGCAAACACACATAGATGGACTCTGGTTACTTCTCCATCTATGCTGCTAGTTGCAATACTGCAGAACTCAGCCTAGAGGACTACCACTCTGTAATTCATTTAAAATTATTATTTGCTGAGTGGAAACGTGAATCAGGAATGTGTTTTAAGAATAAAATCTTAATCATTATTATTTTATTTTTTTCATTTCTACTAGAAAACTAGTATGTATCCATTTTCAGGCAGTGGATGGTTCAGGGGGACAAGATTAGATCACATAAAGAAAAAAAAGGGAATATTCAGAAATATTATCTATCATATATGGAAGCATGTATAAATGGTAATGAAGTATATATAGAGATGTTTGGAAGCTTCCAGCCTCTTCATACTGAGGGACTTGTTGGAAGCATTGTTGGTAGTGTTGCCATTGCTCTGCGGAGAGGACTGTTGGTATTGGTGAGGTAGAAGTTAGGACTGGAGGCACTTTGCTGTCTTCAATCAAGTTGAGGGTATAAAAATGCAGAACAATAAGACGCTTAACTTGGAGAAGCAGAACCAAACTCCAAGGAAGCATCATCTGCATCAGCATCAGCATCAGCATCAGCATCAGCATCAGCATCAGCATCAGCATCAGCAGGCACCAATACCTGCAAATGGGCAATAGGTCAGTAGCCAAAATGAAGGTTTGATTACTGACCTGCAGAATTTTAGGAAACCCGAAGAGAAGACATTTACCCCACATAGCCACCTCTTTGTGGGCAATCTTCCCCCAGATATCACTGAGGAGGAAATGAGGAAACTGAGAAATATGGGAAAGCAGGAGAAGTTTTCATTCGCAAGGATAAAGGCTTTGGCTTTGTCCGCTTGGAAACATGAACCCTTGCAGAGATTGCCAAAGTGGAGCTGGATAATGTGCCTCTCCGTGGAAAACAACTGTGCATGCACTGTGCCTGCCATCGTGCATCCCTTACAGTCTAAAACCTTCCTCTGTACATTTGTAACGAACTGCTGGAAGAAGCCTTTTCTGTGTTTGGCCAGGTGAAAAGGACTATCATCATTGTGGATGATCGAAGAAGACCCTCAGGAAAAGGCATTGTTAAGTTCTCAGGGAAGCCAGCTGCATGGAAAGCTCTGGACAGTGAAGGGTCTTTCCTACTAACCACGTTTCTTCAGCCTGTGACTGTGGAGCCTATGGATCAGTTCGATGATGAAGAAGGACTTCCAGAAAAGCTTGTTAAGTAGAACCAGCAATTTCACAAGGAGTGAGAACAGCCACCTCGATTTGTACAGCCTGGTTCCTTTGACTATGAATATGTCATGCCCTGGAAGGCACTTACTGAGATGGAGAAGGAACAGCAGGATCAAGTGGACCGCAACATCAGGGAAGCCCTTGAAAGCTGGAGATGGAGATGGAGGTTGCTCACCATGAACATCAGGTTATGCTGATGAGGCAGGGTTTGATGAGATGCCAAGAAGAACTTCAGAGAATGGAAGAACTGCATAACCAAGAGGTCCAAAAACGAAAGCAACTGGAGCTCAGGCAGGAAGAGGAGCATAGGCTCCGTGAAGAGGAAATGCGGCGGCAACAAGAGGAGATGATGCGGAGACAGCAGGAAGGATTCAAGGGAACCTTTCCCTGATGTGCTAGAACGAGACATATGGATGGGCCAGAGGGCTATGGGAGGTGCTATGGGCATAAACAACAAAGGCACCATGCCCCTGCTCCGGTGCCAGCTGGTGCCCCATTTCCTCCAGGACCTGCCACTATGATGCCCGATGGAAACTTGGGATTGATGCCACCAACATGTGAACACTTTGGCCAGGCTGCTAGGATGGAAGGAATTGGGAAAATTGGTGGAATCCTTCCTGCTTTCTTTTTTTTTTTTTTTTTTTTTTGCTCCTCGAATGCCTTCAGGGCACTTTTGGCTGGCTGGAGGGTTGTGGGGATCGAACTAGAACAACCTGAGGCTGACAGCTTTGTGGAAGCAGCCACTTAAAGAACTGAGCTAGGGCCAGGCCCCCCACTCCTGCTTTCAACCGTGTAGCTCCTGGAGCTAAATTTGCTCCAAACAAAGGTGGCCGATACTAATAAAGGTTCAGTGTCTGGTTTCCTGAAACCCTTAAAAGAAAGAACCCTTTTGAACTAGCTAGAATTCTACCTTTAAAAAGTGTTAGGGATTCTTCCAATAGTTGTATCTTCCCTGCCTGTACTACTCTAAGGAAGCATGCTAGGGGCAGAGGACAAGGGGGGGGCATGATATTTAACAAATTCTGTGTGGTTTATTTAATCGGTTCTGTGTGATGCATTCTTGAAATTTCGAATATGATGAATTGTTGAAGGCTGGGGGGAACCATGACTGAATTATTCCTTGGGGTCCCACTGATCTTGAGCATTCTGGTTTTTTTGTCCATTGTGTGTATTTGCTTTCTACACCCCTCATACCCAGAAACACTGCCACATGCACCACAAAAACCAAACATCGCCCAGGGACCTTAGCCCCATTACTGTGTTGCTCCCAGGTGATAATTCAGGCAAATGTCCAGAGGCCACAGACAGCATATGTATAGTTCTGTTATATCCCATATGTTATCCTTTCATGTACTAAGGACATTTTCTCTTAGAGATTTTCATTTTAGTATATTAAAAAAAAATTTGTGTTAACTTTCCTCCGTCTTTTCCTTGGGTAAGGACACCCCAGAAAGGACAGTTTTGTGTTTATGATGTTGCTCTTCACAGCTTTTCTTGATAGGCCTAGTACAATCTTGGGACTAGGGTTGCTCTATGCTGAAGGTCTGGCAGGAGCTCTTAGCCTTGCCTATCTTAAGTAGTTATGCTATACATTTTTTTTCCCTGTATTTTAGGACAGAGTGTCCAGGGTCTCACTACATAAATCCGACTCACAGTGATTCTCCTGTTTTCAGCTTCCCAAGCACTGGGATTACAGGCGTGCACCACCACACCCAGTCTCAGTTGCCCTCTCAGTGTGCCCTGGGGGTGGGGCCCACACAGCTTGCTCAGGATCGAGCCCTGGCCGCTGTTCTCTACCAAAGCAGGTGCTTTAGTCTGCTGAGCTATCAGGCCGGCCCACGCTGTGCAATTTTTTTTTTTTTTTTGGTGTACCATGTTTGATTTATCCCTGATACCTTAAATTTGAAGTTTTTCTGAGAAATGGAGCAGTAATACAGCATCGACTTATTAAAGTACATTTTAAGCCTTTTTTTTTTTTAAAGCAATAGTGAATAAATAGTGATTATCATTATTAACAGAATCCCTGTTTCAGGGTCCATATTTTGGTCACCATCCTGGGTTTCCATTATTTTAGGTGCTCCAATAATTACAAGTTCTTATAAAACAACTTATTTGGATGTTTTTACTTTCACAGTGGGGTTATTATATTTGCTATATGAGTGACCTCTCTCTTTCCTGAGCTCTTTTCTGCAAAGGAGTTCATGAGATTTAATATGTAATCATTTGCACTGCAGATATGAGTCACATTTGGTTTATACATGAGGTTTTCAGAATTCTCCCTTAATCCACTGTATTTTAAAATCAATGTGCCTTCAAAAATTTGCCTTGTGGAATAGTTTTTTTCGCCCATCAATTTTTAAAGTAGAATATGTTAATTAGTTATATTGATAAATTATATGTTTTTAAATGATGCATAGTTCTTGCATTTTGGGGGACCACCATAGAAAGAATGGGTGGTTACTGGGCCACTGGAAGTTTATTCTTTTAATATATTTTGAATTGAAGAATTTGATATCCTAGTAAACTAATATAAATATAAAGCTTATTCATTTATTGTACTTTCATTTCAATCTGGATTCACTTCCAAATTTTGTTTTTACATATATTAATACTATGTAATAGTACTTCTATACAAAATTCCAAAAGCTCTACATGTTCTAAGGTTCCTTGTTTCTTAAGTATAATGGCCCATGAGAAAAGTCAGATCAGATGAAGTGGAAGAAATGGGCAGTAATGTGATGTTTTCAGGCTGAAAAAAATTTATTTTTAAAGTATAATGGAAAGCCTTTAGAATATTTTCCCCAGGACTGTAATCTTTGGCTACAAAGCTTGAATAAAATATTAATGCAACACTAAGATCTAGTTAATTCACTTATATTATCGTTCTCTCTATCTTTATCTCTTTCCAGCTCATTAGTTTGTAACTCAATTGGTTCAGCTACTTCCTTTGTAAACAGAGTAGATAATACAAAAATAATGAGTCATATACTATTGGTATTACTGCAACTTGAGTCCTGAAAAAAGTTACTTTTTATAAAAAAAATCTCATCCCACTTATATTTTCTTTTTTAATAAGAACCTTCTCATTAGATAGCAAACAAGGACCATACTCTATCACAAGGTACTGATTCTACCTATCATGGGTAGCACTCGGTACAATTTTTAAATGAAAGGTTAGGCTACCTTGACATGTCTTAATTTTTAGGTGATCAATTTTAATTTAACATTCTTGATGCTTGAGATTTCCACAGTTTTATTCCTCATCTTGTCTATATCTAATGTGGCATATGGATCTCCACATGAGAATCATCTATGCAGAGAGGATATGAAATAGAACCTGAAATAGCCCAGCTCAGGGCAGCAGGCTGTCTACAAACATTGGAGGAAACCAAGTTGAAGAACTAGTCTCATACTTTGGAACTTTAAAGCTTTTCTTAAAAATGAAATGGGGCATAGTCTAAGTACTTCAGTGTGGGTTCAGAGTTGAGATGTCAGAGCAGAATTGAAAAGTAGTTATGCATTTTCTCCTAAAACATATAGTTAAATAAAGTGACAATACAAAAAATAAAAATCAAATACATTCTACACATGGTCTGCTGCAGCTTCTTCTTGTTCAATGGATGGAATAGTAAATAAATCTAGAAGTTTTCCTATTAGGCATTTTCTTGGAAACTGCTTCTTCATTGCTTTTAATTCTAATCAAAGAGCAGATGGTTGGAAATTTTGTTCTTCAGTGAGAACCAAAAGTGGTAATGTTTCAAATTTAAACTTGACAAGAAAGATCCTTGCCTTTGATTTAAAAAGGTTTAAGGCCAAGACTTAAGGTTAATATCATTGGATTGGATTATAAGGCTCTAAGTAGGAATCTGAGAAATGAAGCGATAGACACTGTTTATCGAAGTCTCAGTAAGGAGAAATGAATGTGGTGAGTGTGTGTTTGGAATCATTGAAAAAGAATAAAGAAAATGGCTTTCATAAAGTTGAGAAGGTACTACTTTGGGTGAACAAAAGTTGATTTGGGTATTTTTTTCAGCTTTCCCATATTTATGACTATAATTTAAAAGCTTTTTCTAACATACAATCTGCCTCTGACTATATTTTTATGATTTGCTCAATATGAGGTCTTTTCCATCACCTTAGGTCTTTAAGAATATTTTTATCTTAATTGCTCCTGGACAATTTAGAAAGGAAAAGTTATCTTTTGTTTAAATGTGGAAAAAGTGTTTTTAATAATAAGATTTAATTTATTGAAATATAACCAGTTTAATTTTCTAGTAGAAAAAGTGTTTTGAACATTATACGATCAAAATCCTATAAAATAATCTTTAACTTTCTACTCATTTGAATACAGTTGAATTTAGGTCAGAATTGTTGTTATTCTTTTCTTAGAATTGTTAGTATTCTATATTTATTTCACTAAAAGTATCCTCTATGTAGTAAAAATTGTATCTCAGTATCTAATGTCCGGTGCTTTAAAGCATCAAATGTTATATTTTGGTCTTCATTTATATAAGAGTGGAAAAATCTTCAAGCACATATGAATGAAGGGATTGAAATTGCCCACTTAATCAGATATAAAAAGATTTATTATGAAGATTAAATTCTAAAGTTTTTTACAAAGAGAAGAAAAACTGGCTTTGGAAAAGAACTGGGGAGATAGATTTATAGAAAAGACGAAAAACACAACTTAGGAAGGATAAAGGGCAAATAACAACTCTTACTTAAAATTAAAAGCTAACAGGGAACTAGGGAGATAGCTCGGCAGTCTAAGTGCCCCCTTGGCAAGCACAAGGATCCCAGTTTGGCCCCAGATACCACATGCCATACTACCATGCTGGCCACTGAAACCAGGCGTGGTGGCGCACACCTATGATCCCAGGGCTGTGGAGGCTGAAACAGGAGGATCAGTACAAGTCCAAGCTGTGTAGCGAGACTCTGAGACCCTGTACAAAATAAATAAATAAATGATTAAAAATTCTTTTAAAGCTAATAGGATGTTTTGAACAACTTTACAATAATGGATTTTAACATGTCAAGTAATATATAACAAAAAATTCCGAGGGAATAGAAGTCTGATTAAATCATATGCTTTAAGACAATAATAGTTAACAATTATGTTTATTTAAGAGCTCATTTTCTGAAACGTTTGGCTCAAACGTTTGAGTCCCACTGGAAGACATTTTCTACCGATATGTCAATAAACCTTTAGAAACCAAGAGTTACATCTTTTATATTCATATCACATAGTGAGGTAAATTGTACATTTAGTCACTCAATAAATATTTGTCAAACCAAAGGAAGACACTACAGTATATTGTACACTCAAACCTTTCTTTTTCTAGCCTTACTGAGCTCTGAGCACCCCAGGCAGGTATTTTAATTCATTAACAGCACCCATTGTAAGCTCAAAATCGAGGTGATTATCTCAAAAATTTTGTTACTTCAACTTCTTTCCTCCAGACCAGTTCACTCATTTGCATCTTTATCCTTTGCATCTTTTCTCAGGTGCTGAAAATCTCTCTCTTCCTGACAAAACAAGCTCTTCCTTGGGTTCTGGATCCTAATTCCTTGTATCTACTCCAAGATCTTGGTTTATAAGTGTATACTTCATCATTTTTAACTTTATTCTCTTTAGTGGTTTTTTCTTGTAATTTTATCAATATGATTTTTCTATTAAGGACATGTAAACCACAAAGTGAAAACAAATCAGTCGCCCAAACAAATGCTGACAGTGACAATAACAATTATAAGCACAATAATTGAATATATTACTCTGAGATTCTAGAAGGGCTTTAGGAATGTACAACCTTTCATGCTTTGGTAGTTTGAGGCTGTGTGAAGCATAATCACTCATATATATATAT
>NW_004524580.1:7963503-7992542 GCF_000260255.1 Octodon degus
AGGTGCGCACCACCATGCCCAGTCTCAATAATCATCTGAGTGCCCCCCTGGGGGTGGGGCCAGCAAGGCAGGCCCAGGGATGGAACCTTTGGCCCCTGCGCCTGCTTGCAGGCATTTTAATCTGCTGAGCTATTTGACCGGCCCTGTGATATTAATCCTAACCAAAGACATTTTTAGTATTATCCATGAGTGAGGTTAAAAGAAAAAACCCGCATCTCATATTTCTTCAGAATAATTTCAAATTTTTGATTTCTAAGGTTAAGTAAACTTTAATTTACTTAACCATGGTCTTAAGTAAGCTTTCAATTTAGTTTTCATTCTCTTAGATTTAGAATGGAATCAGTGAAATGATTATACTGAGATTAAATTACAATATACTTAAATTTTATTAGTTTTTCAATTGGCTGATGTTGAAAAGTTGTATATTTTAAATTATATATTGTATAACATTTAGATTCCTTCTGCATATGTAGAGATCTAATTTTCAAGGAGCCCTTCTCTTTTCATCTCCTCATTCTCTTCAACTCCCTACTCTGATGTCAAACTTCGCAGACTAGCTTTCTCATGAACACTTTCCTGTGCTTTGGGGGGTGAGTAGGCTTCCTTTTTCTATATGATGTTCATAACCAATTTATTGTCACATGGTTATTTTTTCTGTTCTTTTAGCTTCTGTGGACAAAAAGGGTTATGACCCCTATATTTAAAAATTCACATTGTTATGAATGGTTTTATAATTATTTGTCTTTATTGAGGAGAAGGTCTGCATCTTATTCACACTGATGCTTAACATAAGGCCTGCACAAGGTAGATGTTAAGCAAGTTTTGCTGAATTCTGTAGAATATTGACTTCATAATATCATCTGTAACTTCAAAAGGTATAGAGAAAGCATTTGGCCCCCGTGGAAAGAACGGTCTTCCCTAATTCAGAGAGACATTGTTCAACATTTAAAACACTATAATGGAAGATAGAAAAGAAATTGTGAGTGAACTGATTTTAAAAATGAATTATAAATGATCAATAAACATAGGAAAGTACATTCCTTCTCACTCATGATCAAGAGCATCAGTCCAAAATTAGATATTTTTCTTTGCTAGACTTGCAGAAACTAAGAAGATTCGTAATATTCAGCTGAGCACAAAACTGCAGACATGAGCACTCACGCACTGTTGATGTGATCCTAAATAATATATTTAAAATTTAAGATGGTAATTATTTTGTAGTAATAATCATTAAATTAAAAAAGTATTTAACCCATTTGTATTAACAGCCATACAATTTAACTATCAGAAACAAAAGTACCATTATGAAAGGTTTTTTGTCTAGGGATAACTACTGATTCCCTGTCACAAATAGCTAAAGAACAGGAGAAAAGCCTTAAATGCTAATTCATAGAATAATGGCTATTATGCATCCAAATTGAAGCTATAAATACAGAATAAGGCAGTCTTTTATTAACCTCAGAGAAGAATCAAGTTATAGAACAAATATTTTATATGTGAAAGTAAAAACATCTTAATGGAAGCCATAACATTTTGTTATAATATTTTAAACTAAAAAGAAAAAAAAACAGAGACTTCAGCAAAGCAAATCCAGCAAATACCAAGGAGTGTCAAAGCTGGATTTCTTCCATAGAGCAGGGAGTGAACCCTCCTGTTCTCTAGATGGCCTCTCGGAGACCAGAGGCCTCATGCCTTGGCCCAAGGGTTGATGTATCAGCATGGATCTGGTAACAGCTACTAAAGTGGGGGACACAGAGTTAAGTCCTCAGTGAAGCTCGCTTCTCTTTCTCCCTGCTGGTTCTCAGTTCTATTGCAAGCCATCTTGTGTAGACCCGAGAGACACTTTGAAGTGTTTCATTTATATTTGATTCATGCTCAGATACTTTTCTATATTGCTCATGAAAATATCAATCATAATCCCAAACTCCAAAAGAAAAACAGATATATATATATATATATATATATATACATATATATATAGTATCTGAAAAAAATTTGATATCACATTTTATCTCTTATGATAAGTGGTTTGTCTATGTATGTTAAGTGCAGTGGATTTCTGAGAGTTTTATTATGATAATTTGTAAAGACAGTCCTCTAATTAAAATATTTGAGGTAAATTTACTTTTGATGTTCATTTTCCAGGTAATTATTTTGATTCTGCATTATCTATGGACAAATCTGGGCTATTCTGATCCAATGTACATATTTAAATGCAAGATTTTACAGTGAAGGTTAGGGCAAGAAAGTAGTGATGTAAAACAACATTGAATAATATGCTTGAGAAATAATTTTCAAAATAGGTATAATATAATTAGATTCCTTAGCCTACTCATAGCGTTAGATATCGAAGCTGCATTAGCTCTTTGTAGTTTGGTGACTGAGCTAAGAACGACAGGCTTATGGAATAGGATAAAATTTCTACAAGGGGTCTTTTTCTGAGAATAAGAGACATGGAATTAAAAATCTTGAAGGCTCCTTTTCTGTGATCTGAGAGAAGTTAAGAAAATTCTCTCCACTGCTTCTGAAAGAAAGTGTCTGTTGAAACTGTTTCAGATTGCTGAACAGCTTAGATGAGCGGTGGTGAGCCTGTGGCATGTGTGCCGCAGCGGGCTACCACTGAAAGCACTAACGGTTCCCCTTATTGGCCTGCATGATCCCACATAACTCCATACTTTTCTCACTATAATAAACTATCACACTACTTTAAAAATATAACAGTACTTGTATTTATATTTGGAGTAAAGTGGCACTTCTGTAATCATAAAACAGTATGTGAAATTTATCTCTTTATGGATATCTTCAATTCTTTTTTTTTTCTGGTACTGGGGATTGAATTTAGGACCTTGCGCTTGCCAGTCAAGTGCTTATTCTTCTGAGCTATCTCCCAGGCCCTGATAACTTTAATTCAAATAAAATCTATTATCTCTTGTAATGAGTCAGCGATTCAGATATATCAGCGGTAAGAAAAGAGCATTTCTCTTCAGAGGGGACACCCGTTTATTTATTTCTTGGGAGTCTTGTGTTTTGAAAGTAGAAAAATATGAAATTGCATGAGATATTTCTTTTCTGTGCAGACCACCTTACCTAAATAGTTTAATAATTAATTTTATTAAAAAATTAAATATCTTTGTAAATGCTTTTAGCATCACTGCATACATTTTTCCTCTTTGGTTCTATATACTAGCCTTCCAAAACTACCGAAGCTGTGGTAAAAGGACTCACGCTTAAATACTTGAATGCTGTACAACTTGCAGTATTTTGTTCTTTAGACTTCTTTTTGCCCTCTTGAAATTTTGTTAATAATCTCAAGATTTTTGAAACACTATTTATCATGTTTGTTTTTTTCTGAAGTGGCATTTACACTTTTCAAAGACTATGCTTAAGTGAGGGTGTGAGTTCTATTATCTTCTTTTCAGCATGATACATATACATTACTTTCAAAATAATTTATATTCAGTAAGTAATAGATAGCCCATAGATTTCTCGTTCTAAATGTTCCTATTTGGCATTTACTATTTCTTTGGTTTGCTTAGCAGAAAATGTTACTTTTATAAATGCATGAATTGGTTTTGTTTGAAGAAATAGTATTATACGACTTCAGAAGAACCTTTTAGAAGAATAAATATTTGAACAACTAAGGTATCCGTATAAAAAGGAATGCTGGAGCCTTGCAGATAGCTCCGTGGGCTAGAGCGCCTGCTTCGGCAGAGCACTGCATCCGGGATTTGATCCCCCCTGCATGTGCCAGGCTGGCCCTGCCCCCAGGGCGCGCTGAGCCAGAGATTGAGACTGGGTGCTGTGGCGTGTGCTGGTAATCCCATGTGGGAGGCTGAAAACAGGACAATCACTACGGGTCCAATGTACATATGAGACCCTGTGCACCCTGTAGACCCTGCCCTAAATTAAAAAGAAAAAGGAATTCTACAATTTGAGTACATAATGTTAGAGAACCATTAAAATTGACTCAACCAAATCATAGATTTGAACTCTGATTAACAAAAGACATATGGAATATGCTTGAAGGCAAATGAAGATAATTCGTTGAAGTAATCTGAAATTAACTATTTTCACCTATGATATGGGACATTTTTATACTAGATTAAGTATTTTTTTGTTGTTGTTGTTGGTATTTTTAGGGAAGGTTCTACAGGTGTTCAGGATCAGACTTGTAGTGATCCGCCTGTTTACAGCCTCCCAAAAGCTGAGATTACAGGTGCACAGATTACAGGTGCACACCACCACGCCCAGTCTCAATTGTCATCTCAGCGCGCCCGGAGGTGAGAACAACAGGAAGGCCGCGGATCTGAATCCCCAGCCCCTGAGCCTGCTTGCAGGCCCTTTAATTCATTGAGCTATTTGGCCGGCCCTAAGAGTTGCAAATTAAAACAACCTTGAAATTCCATCTCACCTCAGAAAGCATGAACTTTAATCAGCAGCTCAGACTTCCTGTGATCATTTATCCTGCGCTTGCTTTCTTGCCGTTTTCTTCCTCCATTCAGCAGTTTGTTTACTGTTTCTATTTCATTTACATAAGTTTTCATCTCTTTAATAATAAAGATGTGGTAAGAAGCAAAGTTTATTCATTAAATAAAGTATTCTACATTTGCAAAAAAGAGTTATACCGATAATATTCTTTTTCTCTGTTAGGGACAGATCATCATTGAAAACAATTAATGTAACTGACACATCGTTAGAGTTCTCAGATTTGGATTACAACGTGGACTATAGTGCCTACGTCACAGCTAGCACTAGATTCGGTGATGGGAAGACAAGAAGTAGCATCCTTAGCTTCCGAACACCAGAGGGAGGTGAGTTCCTGCGGGGTGTTAGCCAGCCTGAAACATGCTCTACTCAGAAAAAAAGGATCAAATATCAAAAGGCATTAGTAAGCCTTTAAGCTGCACCCGCTTTCTAGTTCAGTGATTGGGAAAGCGAGCTAATCCTTCTGTGCCCCAATTTTGCATCTGTAACATAGAAAAATTTTATCTACTTTGCAGGGTTCTTATGATGATGAAATAAATTTAAATTTATAAATGCATTCAACAGTGCATATACTTGACAGATAAGTGTGTATGGCAAAAGAAAAAAATAAAATGCTCGAAGTCAGCTCTGTTTGTCTTTTGTTATAAACCTTTATAATTGTAAGCTAAGGGGCGGCCAGATAGCTCAGTGTATTAAAGCGCCTGCAAGCAGGCTCAGGGATCAGGGGTTCAATCCTGCTGAGCTGGCCTGCCCCTGGGGCATGCTGAGACAGCGATTGAGACTGGGCATAGGGTGTGCCTGTAATCCCAGCTCTTGGGAGGCTGTAAACAGTCAGATCACTACAAGTCTGATCTAGTAGTGAGGACCTGAGCACTCCGTAGACCTGTAGACCCTTCTTTTTTTTAAAAAAAAGTAAGCTAGAATTTTGCTTCATGTATTCTATTTTGGAAGGTTTTTGTGCTGTTGTTTTCCAATGCATAGCAGTGGACGTGTTTCAGAGCCAGGGTAGTAGTTCAAGAAATGTCCTCTCTTGAATATTGCTATGTTGGAGTAATAGAGAAATGGGCCAGTGTGTCTTATGAACTGCTTTTCTGACATCCAAATAATGTTATTCTGATTTAAAGCTTGTTTTGAAGAAGTTAACAGTTTAACTTTTCAAATTTAGGTAGAAATTAGGCATTTTAGTCATTAATTGAGACCATAATTGTAGCTTTTAACTCTGTTTTACAGCACCCAGTGACCCTCCAAAACATGTTCATTATGTCAATCTTAGTTCAACATCAATAATGCTGTTTTGGACACCTCCTTCAAAACCCAATGGGATTATACAGTATTATTCTGTCTATTACAGAAACACTTCCGGAACTTTCATGCAGGTAAGACCTAAATTTCCTGTTACTATATTTTTGCATTCTTGCCTTTGATTATACAAATTTCTAAATGACAGAAGACATTATTTACATTATATTGATCATTGTGCCCAAATATATTCTACTAAATTCCCAGTGGCATAAAAAAATGTGGTGGAGTAAGGTTGGGTGGATTTTAATCTCCCTGTACACAGAGCACATACCCACAGGATCATGTACAGCTTCTTTGTCAGTTTGATTTGTATTAAGAATGCTGAAGTTGCCACTTAATTAAAATGGCAAGTCGGGGCTGGGGAGATAGCTCAGGAGAAAAAGTGCTTGCTTAGCAAGCACAAGGTCCTGAGTTCAATCCCCAGTTCTGCAGTAAATGAATAAACAAACAAATAAATAAATTTAAAAAATGGCAAATGAAGACAGCCCTTGTTTCCATTTCCTCCAAGAACTGTTCTCTAAAGTGTTAGTTGTTTCATTTATTCTCAAAGTTATTTCTTGGTCAAAAGTACATTTGGATTTCTTTGTGCATAATGCAGATAGTTTTGGTGTTGGGTTATGTTTGTGAATTTTCTTCCTTTAAAAATATTCTCTCAGTAGAATAAGTGCTTGCCTGGTAAGCACAAAGGCCTGAGTTCAATCCCAGGTTCTGGAAAAAAAAATCTCAATTATTGGACCGAGGGGTTGTTATTGTTACCATAACAATGGACATTATTCTTGTCTATAGACTATAGACTGCATGCAGAGTGTGAATTAGGGAATTCTTACTATTTTTTTTGCCATAATTTTATTGATAAACAAATAGCAATGAGACAGTTTCAAATCAAATCGGTAGGACAGTTTCAATAATTAACACACTGCATACATTCTTCTTAGTGGTTAATTGCTGTACAAGATGCGGTCTTGACATCCTATTTACAAACACCATTAGAACAAATCATTCTATTCATTAACAGAATGTAACTATATATCTATCCTAACCACCCTGAATACAATCTTTTTAAGTAGCCTGAGAATAGAGATAAGTCTTGGTGCTTCCGCGTTGCCTGACCACATTGGTGACTGACAGTACAAGTCGGTTGTATGGTCTGGAGATGAACGCGAGCTTGCTTCAGCGCTCCTGCAGCGTGGTGCGGACAGGGAAGGGACGCATCGCGCAAGACAGCAGAGGCCCGGCCAGCAGAGAGCGTCAGTACAGAGGGCAGTAATGGAAGCCCGCCGGGGCTTTCAGTGACAACAACCAGTGTGTTTCTGCGTGCAAGTCCTGGGTTCACCACCCGTCCCTCTGAAAGTGGGGTTGCGTACGTGTAACTTCTCACAATTTCACACCAAGAAAGGAGCTTTACTGAAGAGTAAAACATCTTACGAGCAGTAGGAAAAAGGAGTCTGGTTTTCTTCTCTGTTCAGCAAATAGTTTTTTTGTGTTTTCTTTGTTCTGCTGTTTTTGTGAGAAAAATAGAGATTAGTAAGGGAATTTTTATTTCCCTACATTATTATTTATGAATTTAACAATATTTCATAATAAAGAGTTCAAATTGCTGATTTTTTCTTTTCTTTTATTGACACATGTTTGTAGTACACGATGGTTACATTCATTGTGGGGACTCGATACACATACATGACATTTCTTCCTATTTTCCATCCCTGTCTCCTGTACTCCTTTCCGCTCCCCTTCTGCAGCTCTTGGACCCCCTTCCGTCTCAACAGCTGACCTCCATGTATAAATATGTTATACATGGTCACATTTAATAACAGCATTGCAAATAGTTTCTAAATTTCTGAATCTTAGTACTGTGCTTTTGCCTCTCTACAATTTTATTATTGCTTGTACATGATTATTTGATTATTTGGTTTTCCTTTTCTACATCCAAAGAATTAAGTATGAGCATCTAACTATACTTTCAACATGATCTTCTAAACTTCCTGATTCAACCTGGGTATATAATACGTTCCCATTTGCTATTCATCTGTTCTAGAATATGTTACCTTTTAAATCATCATCAGAATGCTTTTAAGCGTGACAGCTGCAGGGAGGTGCAGACTAACATTGTTAAAACCTTTCAAACTATAGTTACATGTTGCTTGATATTTATTTGTATTTTTAAAATGCATTCTTAAAGTTACTGTTAAAAATGGCACCTGTGGCTCCCCACCTGATTTTCTACTTTGGATTGGTAGACTAGAAGTTCTGAGAACGAACGTCTTGCAGCTGAATAGGTGTAGAGCTTTTGTGTTGTTCCTTCTCTTCTCTCTCCTTCCTGCAGAAGACTGCAGCACATCCTGTTCCTCTAGCATTACACTCTGCACCCTGTTTCAGATTGTTCCCATTTTAGCTCCCTGATATCATAGCACACACCTTCAAAAGAACGCCAGCGACCTTTATCTTTGCTTTCTTTCCCTGATGCGTGTCATGCATAGTTTTAATGCTCAGTAAATATTTCAATCAAAAACCCCATAAAATTCTTACAATAGACCACTATTCAATAATTATAATTTTGGAGCATTCAACTATGGAGCGACCTTTTCTTCTTATCTTGATGAATTTAGTCTCTACTGCTCCTTGGCAATGCATCTTATTCTTCCTACAGTTTTCACACATTTTCTTTCATGTAGAATATTAGCTCTCCTATACTTTAAATTTTTACCAGCTTATGTCTTGTCTCCTCAGCATGATATGACATCCTATGTCTTATATTTTAAAAAGTGTGAAATGAACTTTGGTTGATTAATCATGTTTGAAAATTTTTACTGGATACCATCTGATTACGTTTATATAAGCAAAGGAGTAGCCTTAGATAGTTGGTGACAAAAGACACTGTTAGGCAAAAGTAAGTGGCGAGTGCAGTACGAGGCTGACAATGAAGGATGTGCTATATACATCACCCATACGCCAACTGCGCCGAACACATGTAACTATGTTGTCCTGCAAGTATATGCTACTACATAATGACTGGGATGCAGCCAGTGGAAGAGAGCCAAGCCCTGGGTTCAGTCCTCTGTGCTAAAAAACATAAGTCAAGATGCTAACAAATTTCATTTTATTAAAGGAAAGGCACACTGAAGCAAGCTCGCGTTCATCTCCAGACCATGACAGCTGGCTTGGACTGTCAGTTACCAACGTGGTCAGGCAACGCGGAAGCACCAAGACTTATCTCTATTTTCATTTTACCTAAGAAGATAATAAGAATTCCCTAATTCACACTCTGCATGCAGTCTATAGCTTCTAGCAGTAAACTATATGTTCTGTTTGTTTTACTCACCATCAATTTAAATATTTAAAGATCTCAAATGAAGGCATATTTGTGAATCCTCCCCCCAACACACACAAAAATACCAATCTGCTTTTAGCTTAATGAGGATATATCATTTCAAGAATGAGGTAGCTATACTGAAATTTTTATCTCAGATTATGCAATTTATGATTGCTAGAATTCCAGCTACATTAGGATTACTTTTGAAATCTCTCCCAAGTTGCTACCTCTTTCTGATCAGTTTAATATCTTTTATCTTTATTAATTTTCACCTCAAAATTTCTTATATTTTAAGAATCATAATGGTCACAACATTTATCCTACATAAGTATCCATTGCAAAAATATTTTTCTTTTTTTTTTTGGCAGAACCAGGGATTGAACTCAGGCCCTTACGCTTGACAGGGAAACTCTTATTCCACTGAGCCATCTTCCTGACCCCTGCAAAAATATTTTTCTTAACCACTCATAACTTTCTCTTTTTCTTTTCTTTTCTTTCTTTCTGTTCTTTTCTCTTTTCTTTTCTTTTTTTCCCCCTTTTCTCCCTCCCTCCCTTCTTTCCTTCCTTCATTCTTATTTTGTGGTATGGGGAATTGAATCCTGTGCCTTCCCATTAACTAGTTCCCTTACCCCCAGCTATTTTCTTATTTCTTATTTAGAGACAGAATCTCACTAAGTTGATAAATTGCCCAGGCTGGATTTGAACACATAGTCCTCCTGCCTCAGGCTCCCAGGAGGCTGGGGTTACAAGTGTGTGCTACTACTTCCTTCTCACTAGTAGGTTCACAGCAAAGACTTGAGACATAGTTATTGTTATAATGATCAAAATGACAGTATTCCCTTAACCTGTAAATACATTATTCTTTTAAAATGTAAAGTGTTATTCGAATAATTGATCTCTAATAAATTTGTTACCTGATAAACCATACATATAGTAGCAATTGCTCCTAATTGAATTGAAATAACTCATTATTTACTAGTTATCAAGGTCTTGATAATTAGAACAAAGGGCTGGGGAGATAGCTCAGTGGAATAAGTGCTTGCCTGGCAAGTGCAAGGTCCTGAGTTCTATCCCTGCTACCACAAAAAAAAAAAAACAAAAAAAAAAAAAAAAGTAGGGCCGGGGAGGTGGCTCAGTGGAATAAGTGCTTCCCTGGCAAGCGCAAGGGTCTGAGTTCAATCCCCGGTTCAGAAAAAAAAAAAAAAAAAAAAAAAAAGTAATTAGAACAAATTATATAACAAAAAAAATTCCCTAAAATTTTTACCAAGGAGCTTTAGGTAATAATACTTCTAAGTGGTGCTTTATATACACTGATTATTACATGTATAAAGTAAATGTATTGGAAGGCATTGAACGTCATCTTTTTTTAATGTGAGATTTTTACATGTCTTTAGCATGTCTATTTTGAAATAAATTTCTAAAAAATTGAAGTAAACCTACTTTTTTTCTTTCCCCTAAATACAGTTAAAAGAACCACAAAGTATTTTGCTGAAGTTAATTTCAGTAGCATCTTTAGTGTAAATTTACTCAAATTTACTGTCCTATGAGTGCAATTTACTATCCTGAAGCAAATTATGATTTTTTTTTTGCTGTATGCCAAGTTTGGTATTAACTGATTTACATTTTTCTTACAATCTAACCCTCAAAAGCTCTCTGTGAGGTGGAGATGACTATTTCTATTTTATAGCTGGGTTAAGACCAACTTGGAGATTAGATAATTTATTCAGCAGGAATTCAATTTTTTTTTTTTTTTTTTTTTTTTTTTGTGGAACTGGGGATTGAACTCAGGCCCTTATGCTTGCCAGGCAAGCACTTGTTCTACTGAGCTATCTCCCTGGCCCCACAGCAGGAACTTGAAAATAGGTCTGTAAGACGCGAAGGGTTTTGTG
Source organism: Octodon degus (assembly GCF_000260255.1). NCBI lineage: Eukaryota > Metazoa > Chordata > Mammalia > Rodentia > Octodontidae > Octodon > Octodon degus. The sequence goes on from NW_004524580.1 coordinate 7,974,490, forward strand.
TAGATTGCAGGGATTTAGATTACTCCGTATAAATGGACATGTTTCTTAATTAGTAAGAAAAGTATTTGTACTAACTATATAAATGTTTTAAAGATCTATTTTCTCGTTTTTTTCATTTATGTATTTGGTACAGGGTGTAACTACACAGCTTGTAGTGATCCTCCTGTTTTCAGCCTCCCCAGCGCTGGAATTATAGGTGTGCACCACTATGCCTGGACTCTGTTGCTGGCTCAGCACACCCTGAGGCTGAGGCCAGCATGGTATGTGGGACCAGGGGTCAAACACTGGTTCCTGCGCTTGCCAAAGCAGGTGCTTAGTTTGCTAGCTATCTCGCCAGCCCTTTTCTTTCTTTCTTTCTTTCTTTCTTTCTTTCTTTCTTTCTTTCTTTCTTTCTTTCTTTCTTTCTATATTCTTTTTCGAAAACCATTTTGTTTGACTTTGTGTCTCACTAAAATTAAGACAAAAAGTTCCTAATTAAAAAATTAAATTAAATTTTAAAGTATACTCCTTTAATGATATAAGTATAGTCAGATAAGATAAATTTAAGCTTCTTTTACTGTAGATATCAGAATGCATTTCATAGCATTCTCTTTGTGCCTCACAGTTCTTAAAAAGCCCTACTAAAGATAAATAATAATGGCTAGGAGAGGTAGCACTGCCATAATCCCATCTATTATGGAGGCTTTAATAGGAGGTTCTCAAATTTGAGTCTCTCTTGGGTAACGTATGGAGATCTTGTCTCGGATAGACAGATAGACAGGCAGACAGACAGACACACAGGCAGATATGACTGAGGGTATAACTCAGTGGTACTGTACACGGGGTCTTGGGTTTAACTTCAGTATTACAAAAAATGGTGGGAATACTATTTGCACTTATAGAAATAAGCAAACATTTTCATATATTGTCTATTATTAATTTGAAGAAAAATAAATTTTATAATATTAAATAATAATGCAATAGTAACAGCTTTTTCTATTCATAAAAACTGTTACTATTCATTCAGGAAAACAGTATACTATAAAGTAGACAATACTTTGAAGATACTTCAATATTGTATAGAGAAAACTGACACTGACAGCATGGTGGTTGTGGGTTCAGTGGGCCTCTTGACCTTTTCCAAGAAAAGCTTGGAAGTTTTACTCTTTTCAATTTTGTCTATTGATTTTGCAAGCAAAATTACTACTCCCTATTCTTTTAGAACAAATAATTTTAGATTTATTGCAATAAAATTATAACATTTTTCCAAAAATTAATATTTTACTGTAGTAAAATAATGACTTTTTTGACTGTAAGTAAAAAATGTCTGAAATCACTCAAGGGTAATCAATTAATGGGTAATAGTTATTTAAAAATCTTTAAGCATACTAATACATTCTCAGCCATTAAAATGATATGCTTATTTTTCAGAATTTTACACTTCATGAAGTAACCAATGAGTCCGACAATGTTACTTTGTCTGCAGTAATACATAATCTGGCAATATTCAGCTTTTATTCATTTTGGATGACAGCAAGCACTTCAGCTGGAAACGGGGATAAAAGCAGCGACGTGATTCAAGTGTACACAGATCAAGACAGTATGTAAATGAAATGCACTTATTTATCTTTTATTGGATTAAAAAACTTTAATTATTTCATGAATGGTTTCTAGTTAAATGTTTTGGTCATTAAATCTATTTTAGTATATTTAATTATTCGTTATGGAAATTTGAAAATGCACTTAAGAGAGCTATGAAACTTATAATGGTAACTGCTTTTTCTATTCATAAAAATGACTACTATTCATTCATGAAAATGCTCTGCTTTTCCTACTTCCAAAGATGTCCCAGCCCTGTGGTCATGGCATGAAAAGTGCTTTCTAGATGCATGCGTTTTCTCTACTTACTGTATTTGTCCATTTCCTTTAGGAACTTAAAGAAAATCCAACAACTCACTTCTTTTGCAGATTTTGCATCTACATGAGACTTCTTGGAGCATTTTTAGTTTTATTATGTTTATGAATAATATATGAAGAGTACTCTGTTTTAGGTCTAGAATTCTTTGTATGCAGCTTCCCCAGGACCCTGTTCACGCTGAGTCTTCACAAAGCTATAATGATTTAGATTTCTGCTGTGAGAAAACAATGACAGATGGATCCCTGCCTATTTCCCTTATGGTTGTTTTTTTTGTTTACAATTTAAAAAATTAATCTCATTGAGAAATGATATTGACCTAAAATTCTACTGAGCATACAATTCTATGTTTATTGTTGGAAGCCATAGCTTGACAGATATTGCAAACATAAAAGAAGAGTGTTTTTCTTATGACTGTAAAAATCTTTTAAATAACTGATAAATTGGCCAACAGAATATGATGAATGTGTGTAAATATGGTTTGGAGAGATCTTCAACAGTAATGTGCTGAGCATGGTGGCCCACACTTGTAATCCCAGGACTGGGGAGGTTGAGGCAGGGGGATTGCTGTGAGTTCAAGGCCAGTCCGGGCTACAAAGCGAGTTCAAGTCCATCCTGAACCGCACCGTGAAACCCTGTCTGAAGAAGACCAACAACCTCCCCCAAACAAACAGACAAGCAAACAAAAATTTTAGTGCAATACATGGTCAATATCATTTTGAGAATTCCATCAATGTAGACCTCTTCAGTTTTTTGCAGGTTATAATATTTCATCAATTGTACTTAGCATTAAGAATAACAACCAATAACTACACATTCCACAAAGTAGGATTTCAATTTTAATATCAGCTGGGCTCACAGCTGATATTTGAGAATTAGAATTTTTATGAACATGGTAGTCTTTTAAAATACAAATATGGCTTAATAGTTTCATAACTGGATTAAGATTGTTATTCAAAAATCAGAGATGATTAATATTGAGTATTTTTACCATCAGTGTGATCTGAAGTAATTCACTTACTGGCATCTTTCCTCATATGTTCAGTAAAGTTAATCTTTAAAAGAAGGAAACTAAAAGTATTGTTTAGATCATGTAAATCACCAAATATTAAACTATCTGAACATACACATGTGCACACATTCATGCTTTTTCTCTTTGCATGTTGTAGGGAGAAAAAGCAAAGAGAATATTACCTAAAAGCAATTGTTACACATAATAAAGTTTATTTTGACTTTGAATGTTTGAGTGATTTTAAAAAATGATTCATAGGTAGCTTTTTACATAAATGATCTGCATTTAAATAGCACATGAACTAATGATGCAACAAATACCACTTCAATTGCTTTGCTCCATTTATGTATGTAAATTCTGACAAGGACAACTGATGATTTTTCTATTTTGCTTAATTCCTGTCATAGTACCTGAAGGGCTTGTTGGAAACCTGACTTACGAGTCAGTGTCGTCGACTGCAGTAAACGTAAGCTGGGTGCCACCATCTCAACCAAATGGTCTAGTCTTCTACTATGTGTCACTGGATTTGCAGCAGGTTCCTCACAGCGTGAGACCGCCGCTAGTTACGTATGAAAGCAACATCTATTTTGATAATCTGGAAAAATACACCGACTATATATTAAAAATCACTCCAGCCACAGAAAAGGGCTTCTCTGATACTTACACTGCCCAGCTACACATCAAAACAGAAGAAGATGGTAGGCTAGACCCTTTCGTTCCCTCTTAAACAGCTTAGTATTCTTTTCAGTTGTATCCCTCTTTTAGAGGATTTTGTTCTTATGGGTGCATGGCTCTCTTGTTCTCAATAGCTAGTCTTTCAAGAAGCAAAATAAGGGAGCTGGGAGATGGCTCAGTAGAATAAGCACTTCCCTGGCAAGCACAAGGACCTGAGTTCAATCCCTGGTTCCGGAAAAAAAAAAAAAAAAAAAAGAAGCAAAATAAGCTCTTTCCTAAAGTTAAAATAATGTAATGAAACTAAATCTAATTATGAGTAATGCCTCTTCTTGATCAATACTAATTTGCTTTTGTTTTATTTAACATTTTCTTTTTCTTTTATAGTCCCAGAGACTTCACCAATAATCAACACTTTTAGAAACCTTTCCTCTACCTCAGTTCTCTTATCATGGGATCCCCCAGTAAAGCCAAATGGTGCAATAATAACTTATGATTTAACTTTACAAGGACCAAGTGAAAATTATTCTTTTGTTACTTCTGATAACTACATAACATTGGAAGAGCTTTCACCATTTACACTCTATAGTTTTTTTGCTTCTGCAAGAACAATTAAAGGACCTGGTCCTTCCACTGTTCTTTTCTTTTACACGGATGAGTCAGGTAAGCCAGAATACACATTTTATTTAAACACTTTCTCTGTTCCAGAACTTTCTTTCTCTTGATAAGGAACAGCATGGAAAATCAACGAATTTGATTATCTGTCTCTAATTACAATTATTCAACTACTTTCATGAACGTTTTTTCCCCCTAATTCAAGATTCAGAAATACTGTGTTGTTTGACACAGCTTTGGAGCTGCTGTGTTCTAAGAATAAGATCATAATTATTTATGATTTTTTTTTCTGAAGTTAAAATTGGATCAGCCTGGGTGGGCTGAGCCGGCAACAGAGTCTGGGTGTGGTGGTGCACGCCTGTAATGTGAACACTGGGGAGGCTGAAAACGGGAGGATCACTATGAGTCCAAGCTGCGTAGTGAGACCCTGTACCAAATACATAAAAAGAAAAAATTGAATCAGTTTATGGGTATTTCTTAACTAGTGCCTTCAAGAAGCCAGAATTGTGATGCATTTCTTTGCTACAAGTTTTGTGATTATAAGTTTGATAATGTGTTTTCCTGCAGTGCCTTTAACACCTCCTCAAAATTTGACTTTAGTCAACTACACTTCAGACTCTGTGTGGCTGCAATGGAACCCAAGCCCTCTTCCTGGTGGTATTGTCGTGGTATATAGTTTAAAAATTCATGAACATGAAACTGATACTATATTTTATAAGGTATGTTTACTACAATGGTATATGTTAATTTCAAAAATGAATTTTTTTTGACATGTAGGAGGAAGATGGAATGCCTCAAATTAAAAGGATGATCTTTTAAAACTTTCTTTGTATCCTTAAACTTAAGGATAACTGAGAAAGTACAAAGCATTTGGCAGATATATAAGCTGAATACTTTCTAGTACAATGTACTTAGATTCCTAGTCTCTAAATGTCTGTAATTTAAGAATGAATGCACTGATTGATTGTTAGAAAGTATGTATTACAAATATAAACATGCAAAATTAGTAAAAGAAAGTATAAGAAATTAAAAAGATGAAAAAAACATTTAAGCATTAACTATAGACCAGCAGAAATCAGCATTACAACCATCCAACCTATCCTGCATTTATACATAAGTATTTTTTTCTTTCTTCTTTTATTAATTTTGCATATTTATATTTGGTAATCTAAACAACTAATTTGAAGACAACATTATGTAATATAGCAACCATTTTCAAATTTCTATTATTATGTTTAGTGATATTCTGTATCATTTCTAATTTTTCTTTTCTTTTTTATCGTCTTGTATTCTTTTAAAAACATAAATAAATGAGAAATAAACACTTGAACAAAAAAGAAGGTATGTAATTATTTTTCTGGTTTAATAGGACCTGTTATAAAATATATTTGTATTTATTGTTAAAAGAAATAGCAACTGAATCTTCTTGTGATCTTTTCAAAATAACATTTATACTGGATTTCTAATAATATTTCTTGAATGCATATAATCCTGTACTAATTGGTCTTTCAAGACATTTATTCTTTTACTTTTACTGCTAATTCATTTGTAACCCTAACTATCTATTCCCTGCTTAATTTTCTTAGGGTCTACAATCATTGAAAAATATTCAAAAGTTCTATGTGACAAGGGACCTGAAATATGAGTATAATTTCTAGCATTTATTTGCCAAAATATGATATAATCCACTAGCATTACTTTTAGAGGTTTTCTTATTTTTTTATAAAAACAAATGCAGTCCTGGAATGTTCTGGTTTAGTTACAGCAAGAATGGTGGCAACGGGAGTGAGCTGAATAGTACAAAATCAAGAGCAGTTATTGCAGCTGCGTCATCAGGCTCTGCTTTTCTTTGGGAAACCAAGATATTATTTTAAAATCTAACTGCAAATAGAATTTAAATTACACGTTAGTCCATGAGTGTGGAGCTTATGTCCCAGAACTGCGATAATTATGTTAATGGAACTAACCCTCTACCCCATTACTATCTGCGTCTTGAGAAATGTCCACATTATCCTATTTTGTACTTGCTTTGTGTGTATGAGTGACAGAGAAATATCAAAAGGGAAAATAATCACTTTGCTCCGAGTGATCACGTTTTGCAGATGGCTGCATGTGTGCTCAGAAGCGTGTGCATGTGTATGTCATCTGATTGCCTGAGAGCAGCTGTATCTAACCCAGACACACGAATGAAGTGGAAGGCTGAAGACTTTGACATCCTATCTCCTGTTTAAATCCTGCCTTTGCTATGTACTTTGGTACATTGGGGAAGTCCCTTAGACTCCTAGGACTCAGTTTCTCCAAGTACAAAGTAGAAATGATAAATATACATATATTAAGAATTAAAAGGGAAAAATTTCAAGCAGTTAGAATAATTTCAGGAATATAATAAATGTCTTAGCTATTATTGCTGTTGTATGTAAATTTTTAAAGAATTTTGACCCAGGAGTTCGAGTCCCAAACCCCAGGGTATGTTGAGACAGTGATTGAGACTGAGTAGTGGCTCATGCCTGTAATCCCAGCACTTGGGAGGCTGTAAACAGGAGGATCACTTCAAGTCCTATCTATGCAGTGAGATGCTGTAGACCCTGTCCTAAAATACAAATACAAATAATAATAATAATAATAATAATAATAATAATAATAATAATAATAACAATAATGTTTGCCTGACATCATAATAACGCTGAGCGTAGAATGACAGCATGCTATTCCATGAATATATTTATAATATGGTTAGTCATTACTCTTTAACAGAAATGCTACTATTAACATTTACTAGGAGAAAGTTATAATCTTTAAATTATAAAATATCAAGTACAGCATGACAGTTGGTAGTTTTATTTTTTCAAGTATGGTTTTACTTTTTATATTTTATTTTTCCTTCTACCAATTTTTATAATCTTTTCTTTCAGCTTCCTCTATGTATACTCTTAAGCCATTTTCTTTCTTTTTAAAATATTTAGTTTACTGTAACTGCCTTTCCCCTTATGACTGGTTTTCATTTCCTGTATGTTCTTCCTCCTTTCTCTTTCATCGGCTCCACTTCCTAACAATATCCATTTATTTATTTTCTCTTACGCTTTTTCTTCTTTCAAAACTTAAGTATGGTTTTGTGGGGCAGAAAAATTATAGAACTGCTCCAGATGTTACTACTAAGTCAATGAAACCACAGTGGTCCTCAGGCAGATCAATAAATGGGTAACTAGAGTCACGCGGTATGATAGAAGAAATTATTGATCTAGTGAAAAGTTCTATTAAAACTGTGTAAGTCTGTTCACTGTGGTCTTACACCTTCTACTTTAATCTTTTGAGTTCATTCCTTTTTCCGGATATTCACCCTTTCTAACTAAAATCAAAATTTACTTGTTTCATGTTTAATTTGTTTTCAGTCAGCAGTTGTTTGTAGATTTCTCTGATTAATACATAGATGCCTTGATGGCAGAGATCATGTCTTATGTTTTCCAGTCATATGTCCACATGCTTTTGTCAACTATAAGTGCTGAAGAATGAAAAGAAATAGGATGATACAGCACACCAGTGACTTCCTACAGATGACTTTAAAATGTGACTGTAGTGGCTGGGAAGATAGCTCTGCGGTCTAAGTGCCTGCCTGGCAAGCATAAGGACCCGGGTTCGATTCCTGGTACTGTATGCAGAGCCTGCATGCCCAGCCTGTGTGCAGAGCTGGCCACGTCTGAAACTGGGTGTGGTGGTGCACACCTGTAATCCCTGCGCTGGGGAGGCTGAGACAGGAGGATCACTAAGTCTGAGCTGGGTAGTGAGACCCTGTACCAAATATATAAATTAAAAAAGAAAAAGATTAAAATGTGACTCTGGTTGTAACTGCCTCAAGAGTTAATATTCTTAATAAATTTCTGCTATAAATACAACATGGTTTATATTTTGTCAGATGTAATGTACTATTTTAAAATTTACACCACATGGGAGATTGTCTTTTCTTTCTGTAGGAATTATTTTCACTTCTGCTTTTGGTTAGGCCAGCTTTTTTGAATGAAAACTTCATTCTCAACAGTAATGTTTTTTTTTCCCACAAAATTATGACAACTTCTTTTCATTCTTTCATCATTTTTCTAAAAGTTGTGTCAAATTAGAAATTTAGGAGTTGTCTGTGTAAATGACTAATTTAAGCTCCATGGAGTGAGATTTTTAGTCCCTGCTTTACGCCTCCCCCCAAGCATAGCATGCAGTAGCTGATGACTAAATTGGTCCATGAGGCATGTGAGTAGGTGTAGAAAATGAATTCAGATGAACTCAGGAAAAGCCAAGGTATGCTGCTCATCGACAGTTCCTACTTCAAAATTTAAATTTAAGAACTGTAAGTTAAACAAAGTTTAGGAAAATAATCAGCAAGAAATGCCTAGTAACACAAAGGGGGATTAGATGAAAACAAAACTTTTGCTTTTTTCCTTAAATGGTGATTATGAGATTTCCTAAGGCAACCCGGGGCTCCCTTTATCTTCCTGCCATAAACTGGACACAATCTAGGGTGGGAAACAAAGGTATTTGTCTCATTTTAATTTTACAGTATCCATGGAATCACAGGTTAAATATAAAGGAACAGCTTTCTTGTATTGAACTATTTCTTCTATCTATAGGTTTTTGATGCTGAATTGTGAATAATTTTTTTTTTCCAGAATATTTCAGGTTTTCAGCATGAAGCTCAACTTGTTGGCCTGGAACCAGTCAGCACTTACTCTGTCAGTGTGTCCGCATTTACCAAAGTAGGAAATGGCAACCAATTCAGTAATGTAGTCAAATTCACAACCCATGAATCAGGTTAGACATGAGTTTTGAGCTTGAAATGTTTCCTCGTCTATTTAAACCTTTTCCCTCTCTTAGTTTATGTGGAAGATATTTTACTCATAGGGAACGGGAATGCCTATACTTTCAAGGTTAGGCTTGATCAGGTTGTCTTAAGGCATATGATGGTGTTTATACACTTATACTTAAGCTACCTTTTCTTTTTTAACTGAGAAAGTTGAAATAAAAGACTATTCTATTTCATCGATCTAGAAACTTTAGGTTTCTAGACATGTAGTATGAAATTATCTTTTCCTTCTGATTATCTAGGATAGCAGAGAGAAAGGGGAAATGAGCAGTCATTTCCAACAGAATGAGTTGATTTATAAAACATATCTATGATTTTCTTTATGAAGATGAGTTGTAGTGTTTGAAGAGGAGGAGTCCCTGCCTCAGTCCTCTGTATCCACAGGCCCCTTGTAACATGCAAAGCCTCTGAAATCTTACCAGCCTAGGTCCCCAGCAACTTTCCTCCTGGAGCACAGGGGGCTGTACCATAGCTCGCTTTTCTGTGGTCACTGAAAAAATTTTAATTTATCATCTACTTTATGGCGGGAAAGTACATGGAAATGTATTTTTCCTACTCCCTAGTGGGCCTTCCATCTCCTCCTCATGTGTTTTGTTCTTGCCGGTGATTACTTAATGAGTGCAAATTCCTGCTCTAGTCATCTCTGCTCAGCACCCCTCAATGCACGACTGTGTTTTAGTGAATCTTTCAAATGAGATTGGAGAGAACTCACTGCTAAAGTAATCATTTTTATTTTAAATTATGAATATCTGATTTTTTTTCATCACCTGCTTATACGACACTTTATATAGTATTTTTGGTAGGTAAAAGTTCATTCTCTGAGGTCAGTGTCTGAATTTGAATCTTACACCATGACTTAGTAGTTGTAAAACATTGCAAAGACTCCTACGCTTCGGCATTCTGAAGAGCATGGATTAGCCATGGTCAGCTTATGAGATGTGGTAAAAATACTTGGAAAGATTTATGGAAAGCATTTATCAGAGTTCTAGACACACAATATATGCTCTATAAAATATTGATGTCATCATTTCTATATTGTGTATGAAGAAGTTATAACTCAGCTGGTATTTATGGAAATAACCTTCAAAAATTAGAACTTAATCTTCTGCCTAGAGGTAAAGATTGGGGTTGACTCTATGAAATGCGGAGGACAGTGAGTGATAGTATATGCAAATGTTCAACCAAAAAAAAAAGTTCAACCTATAAGGAAATCAATAAAATTCATGCCTAGCCTTATAGCAATCAATACACATCTATAACAGTAATATACAATTATACTATCATATTCTATGTTCTGGTCAGCTAAATAATAAACAATTTTTTCCTGTGAGAATTATAATATTATTGGTTAATTATTTGTTTTGAGGCTCACAGTCCTTGAAATAGATGTTCATAAATTTACATTTGCAAACTGGATCTTTGATAGTTGTCTAACTGTCTCATGTTAACTTACTTGGTAAAAAGATTATTGCAAAATTTTAAAGTAAGAAATTGGGTAATTAATGATATTTAATTGTCACAGACTTTGATCATTCCAGAAATGATCTTTTAATTGTCATACATTCCAGAGGTATTTTCTTTTGTGCCGATGCCTTTGTTTTATAGAGGGATAAAATGCAATTTAGGTCAGGAGAATAATAGTTAAGTACCAGATTACTGGAGTGTTTTTTTAACGCACTATGTTTGAGACAGTGGTTAAAAGTTATTTTCTTCTACTGTTTATAGTTTATAAGGTACAGATTGACTCCATGCCCATTTCCCTGCTACTATTCTTTTCATGTTGTAATAAGAAAAGTCATTGTATTGACACTGCCGCTGGGGATATTGTTGCCCTTTCCTGTGGCATGTGGCCAGTCTCCTCTGTGCAGTCACTTTGGTGGACTGGAGTGTTACTTCTCATGCAAGTGAACCAGATATAGTAGACTCTTGAGACACTGAGCTACTTTCAAGTAAATTTAGATGTCCTGGGCTCGGGTGGGGGAAACAGACTCCTTAAATCTTCTAAAAACTTCTAAAGGGATGAAGGATAAATTCTTAAAGTTATCTTCAAAGAAAACTCTTAATATAAAAGCAAGACCCCTAGATTTTTTAGTCCTTCAGCCTAGATATGCCACATTATGGGATCACTTCCCTTTATGTTTTGCATTAAAAGGTTCCACAATAATATATGTCTGAGACTGTGCTTTTCTGTTTAAGGAAAATCTGATAAGAAAAATCACTTCCTATGCTTGAGGCTATGCAGTTTCTTCTAAACTTTTGAGACTGTGACTTCTACTGGGACCTATGAGAACATCCAGTGACTGATTCAATATTGTAAGAATTAACAGGACAGCATAGAAAATGGGTCAACAGCAATTTAATTCAGTCTACATTAAAGTGTTGAGTACCTGCTGAAAAGTTGACATATGAGATTTTCATTTGTTCTTTAATATTAAGCATAATTTTATCTAGCAATCATATAGTTCAATAATTTGTACACTACACATGTTTAAATTTTAACTTTGAGCATATGTTTTTCCTTAAGTTCCAGATGTTGTGCAGAATGTAGAGTGTGCGGCAAGTAACTGGCAGTCAGTTTCAGTGAAGTGGGACCCACCAAACAAAACAAACGGAATAATTACACATTATCTGATAACATTCGAAAGGAATTCTACAGAAGTGTCTCCCAAAGATCACATGTATACTTTTGTGGAACTTCTTGCTAATACTTCATATGTCTTTCGAGTAAGAGCTTCAACTTCAGCTGGAGAAGGCAATGAAAGCGCATGCAATGTCAGTACTCTCCCTGAAGCAGGTAACATGAAACATTTCTTGGAAATAGGTAACTAACATGAAACATGGCCGTACATGTGTCAGTATGGTTTGTAATCTTTATAACTCACTTATATAAAAATATTCAACACATATTTAAAAATACAGTTGTGTAGTTTTCCACAGCATGGAGAGGTGGAAAAAAGGGAAGAGAAAAAATTGGCTCTGCTATGCTTATACAAAAGGCTCCAACTTACTGAAGTATGCTTTACCATAATATTTAAAAAGAAAAGAACATGCGAACTTCCCAGGATATATATTTTCTCTCCTCTCAGTTGTTTTTATGGAACGGTAGAAGCTTCCCTGGACTATGGCTACAGCATTGTTCATTTCCATCTATTTCATTTTCTATACACTTTTTTTTTGTTTTCTTATTACTTGAATAAAAAAGTCATTAAGCTCTAGTGTGTAACAAACTCTGAATTCTCCCTCACCGTGGTCCTTCCTGTCATAATTTTTGTTTTCTTTCTTTCCCCACATTCACTCTTTGCATATAAATTAAAATATGAATCTTTGCTGATAATACCACTTCCTTAGAAGCCGTCCTTAATAGGGACCATATTAGCATACTTAATTGCTTCTGGCATACCCAAACCCCCATCTTGTAAATGTATTTGAACCCCGCTTTTCCTTTTGAAATCTGCATGACTTCATTGTACTGCATCTTTCTACTGTTAAGGCTGTAAACTGAGAACTTGAAGACCCAGCCCGCCATGTTCCTGGCTTTAGCACCTAGCTCAGCATCCTTTCTTTGTCATCCTTCCAGTGTAGTTTTTCTGCCCACCACAATAGTTGCTCTTTCTGGGCTGGAATAATTACATTTTAGTGACACCTTCTTTTGCTTTTTCCATCTCAAACCATATCACTGTGAGTCAACTTCTGGAAAAATTCTTAAGTCTGGGAAGATCCCACAAGTTGTTTTTCACAATCTGCTTGCTGCTTAATATTGTTCGAGAAACAAAAATGATTCAGCCCTCTTCAGCTATAAAATCATCTTTCGTAACCAGTCCAGCTGCTGCACCGTCCTCTGTACATCTCTTGTTAAAACTTCATCAATTTTCAATAGGAAAATGTTATTTCCATTATTAGGCTTATTCGCCCTCTGTCTCATCCATATGTAATGTTACATTATTTTCCTAATAATTTCAAATATGTTGATTAGTCTTCCTTTCCATTGAAATCTGTCCATATCTTCCTTTATGCCTTCTGCATATCCTCCTTCAGGATGTACTTTGCATCCCTCTTCTTTGAGATCTTACTGCTCTTTTTCAATTCAGTCTTTTTTTTTTTTTTTTTTTTCTGGTATTGAGGATCAAACTTGGGACCTTGCACTTGCCAGACAGACACACGTAATTCAGTCTCATGTCTTCTCTAGAACATTACTCTAAAATATCAATTCCACTCTCTTGGAATTTACTCTCTATTTCTCTTTCACACCCACATGCAAAAAAATTGTTGGAAAGTTCCAGCTGATAGCTTTGTTGGTGTGTTAACCACAAATATACTAAAAATGGAATTTACGTTTCACACAATGTCCTCACTTCCTTGTTTTTGTATGCCTATCTTTGATAATCAGTTGGTCCTCAATACTCAGTGTTTTTTGCTGTTCTCTGTCTCCTATATAATCACATCTTATCAATTCAGTCCCTGTCATGACTTCAGTTTGCCTATTTTTATTGAACTTAACTTCTACCGCTGTCTGTTCACCCTCTTTCCTGTAGTCTCATCACCCCACTAATTCATCAGCCCCACCTTTGCATCTCTTCACCTAAGCTGAATGCGTTTTATTGTGCAGTTTAGACTATTTAAGTGTTGTCAGTTGAAGTTTAATATCTGAAGTATAAGGGCTAGACATGCAAACTTGGGTATCTGAAGTACAAGTGATAATGAAATGAATATTTTATAAACAGTTCTCCATCTTGTTATCTACAAAATATATCCTAGGATTCATCATCAGAAATTGTTTCTCCTCTACTTTTTCATTCTTTTAAAATAACTTATTAGTACCACACAGCACATAATGATTACATTTGCTGTAGTAAATTGCTTATGCATGTATAGGACATTTCATTTGTTTCCTCCTTTCCTCAGCTCCTTTTATTTTTCTGGCATTGGATACATTTATTTTGTTTATAAGAACTTATTAAGTCAATTATAATATATACAGAATGAAAAACAGTGTTCTTGGCTAATGGACTGAAGAACATTAAAACATGTAAGCCAATTATACAAGTCAAAGGATGCTTTCAGATACATTGCCCGTTTTGGATTACAATGTATATCTTTTCCTCTTTTCTTTCCTATTCTTTTCATTCTTGTGGATCTTCACTGCATCTCCTTGTACAACTGGTACCTCTAGACAAACTTCACTTGTTACGCACAATGGATTTAATTCATTCATGTTAGAAAACATTATGTAAATATCTTCATGGGCCAGTAGTCAATCAGATTATCTTTTTTGAAAATATTCCTAACATCCTTGTACCTCTAGATTGGTTTACTTATTTTATCTGTGTTCTAATCCCTTCCTGCGTCACATGAAACTTATTCATTCTTTTAAAAAATATATTGTTTTTCAAAAATTCATTTATTTGAAATAGGGTCTTGCTATGCAGTTCAGACTCATAGTAATAGTCCTGTTTCAGCTTCCTCAGTGCTGGGATTATGGGTGTGTGCCACCACATCTGCTTCTGAGGATCAAACTCCGGTCCTTGCGCTTTCCAGGCAGGAACTTAGATTGCTGAGCTATATCCCCAGTCCTAAAATTTTATGTATTCTTCAAATCTCTTCTTACATGGAAATTCCTTATTAGAGACTAAAACACATGCCAAATTTTGATACTAAAACTTCTTGCATTTCATCATTTGCTTGCTGAATCATGGCCTTAAGTGGTGATGTCTTTGAATTTCAACCTCTAATCTCTTCTGGGGAAGTAACACAGTACCCAGGATACTTTTAGGATAGACAAACAATGTCAGACAAGCCCATTGAGCAGTGACAGGTGTTTTCCTGATGAGAGGACAGCATGCTAGCCCTATTTGGAGCCTGGGAGAAGGAAATATGTTCAGATCCAGGCAGGTGGTCTGAGTGAGGGTGGTACAGCACCAGATAATCTGCTCTGGATTACTGGACAAGAACTGAACCTCAGTGAATTGACAAAAGGCAGTATTTCTGAAATAAGTTAGAGTTTCAGACCTCCCAAAAGAGGGGCAGAGGAATTATTATTACGGGGTACAATGGTTCTCAAAATGAAAGCTAGGTTAAAGGCACAAATGAGACATTCGGGAAAACCAAGACACAGAGTCAAACAGCAATGTGTACTTGATGTAGAGCCACCTGAAGATATGGTCCAGTCTCTGTAAACCATTGGATCTTTTTTTTTTTTGTGGAACATGGGATTGAACTCAGGACCTTGCACTTGCCAGGCAAGTGCTTATTCCACTGAGCTATCTCCCCGGCCCTCAGTTGGATCTTAATTCAGGATTAAAAGGCTACTAGGTGGAGACTGAAGGGATGCTAAGTCAAAGAATTACTCAGAACTTGAGAATGAGATTTCAGAATTCTTGATTTAATAAATATGGATGGGTAATACAAAGCTAAAATTTGGGAACCATCAGTTCCACTATAAATTTTTGGTTTTCTTGGGAGGAACATGTCTTATTTACTCCTGTTTTACTCATAGATTGTAACAGAAATGCATGGTTGACATATAGATTTAAACATAAGAAATGAACTGCTTACTTCTAATCTTTTTTTCCTTTGTTGGTGGGGTACTTAAAATAGAATTGCTCCCACGGTATTCTGAGTTAAACCCCCAGGTCTATGTGTTATGCTTATTTTCAGGTAAGACCTTACTAAGTTGCTAAGTTCCTGAGTCTTGGCCTAAACTTGTAATCCTTCTGCCTCAGCCTCCTGAGGCCAGAATTACAGGACAACATCCACAAGCCTGGTTTAATATTCAGTATTTTACGTAAATATTTTTGCTCTACTTGGGTTATGTTATTTCTACACGTGCATCAGCTAAACTTTGAAGAGAACTGCTTCCTTTAAGCCAAATATAAGTGTTTTAGTTAAAGAAAGTTTCAACCAGGGCCAATGAGATAGCTCAGTGGACTAATCGCCTGCTTAGGCAAGTGCTGGGACTGGAGTTGGATCCCTAGCACCAAATGCTGTGTCGGCTCCACCACTGGGTGCACTGAGCCAGTCACAGAGACTAAGCATGGTCATGCATGCTTGTAGTCCCAGCACTGGGGAGGCTGAAAACAGGAGGATCACTATAAGTTCTATCTGCGTAGTGAAACCCTGTACCAAATACATTAAAAAATAATAATAAAATAAAAAATAAAAGAAATGCCCAACTATATGAAACATAAGTATTAATTACTGCTTCAAAATATTTTTCAATCTTATTCATAAATTTTTAGTGTAATTTGTAATTGCATTTATGATTGTTGTTTATATTAGGTAATAATTAGTCTTTATCTGGGTTCCCATGAATTGTGTGTTAAAAGCTTAGTAGGAACTAAGGATTCATAGTTTGGAATGGGAGCATTTTTATAGCTGTTGCAAACTTCTAATTTATGGTAGTCTAAGATTAGTCATAGTGCATAGCCAGCTCTGAGTCACTGACTCCATACTTGTTTTTGACATGAAGTGAAATCAAATTTGACTCACTCTATTACTGCCTGGTGTTTGACTTCAACATTTCTTCCAGGAATTATTATTAAACTTGGTCATATATGGCCCCAGCTAAACATGTAACATTAAATTTATAGGAGATTAGTGCTTAGTGTGTACATTATCTCTATTGTCACAACCAAGCATGTTGGAATGAGGCAGAGAAATGAAGGTCTCCAAAGCAGGTTCCTCTGATAACACTTTGTGCCAAGATATAGGTAACAAAAAAAATGTGGCAAGTTCTTAAGTATTAAAGATTTGGCTGTTAGAGATTTGAATTGATGCAAAATGCATATGCTTATCCATGTTATTGCCAAGTAATAGCAAATGTAATTGAATGTTGAGATTAAAAAATTATCATTTTGTGGAAGAGAATTTTATAGTTTTGAGTTCACTCAAATCTCTCAAGTTCTGTAATTTAGAACCAACAGAAAAATAAACAATAACTGTCAGATGCCAAAATTTAATTAAGGAAAATAAAATATACAATGGCAGTTTTTTGCAGTGTTCTTTTTAGTGGTAGGTTCTTTGTTAACTTTTGATCTGATGTCATAAATAGGACTTTCCCATGAAAGTCCCCTGAACTTACAGTTATGTTGGTGATAAGAAAGATTGATGAAGAATATGTTCAGTTTTTCCCTACTCTTACTTCCTTAAATATTACCTAAATATTACATATTACTGTATTTCTCTATACTCTCAATTCTATTCTGCAATGGCTTGACCACCATATTGTTAGGAACTATCTAAGAAACGCATTTGCTATGTACTTCCTAAGATTCCTGTTTTGTGGACAACCTCAAGTGAAGCAGAGATTACTCAGAATACTATGATTATGACTAACTGTGATCTCCATTTGGAAATTTGTTTTACTTTTAAAATATGTTTTCTTCTTTAAGTTATTATATTTTAAACAGAGAAAGTAAAAAGAATAAAACAGTTTAAAAACAAGATAATAGGAGTGTGACAATAATTAATATATTGTGTATTGTTATATTCATAGTAGTTGTTCAGACTAATTTTGGAGCAGAGGATATTGGTACTTTCTGAAATTCTATGTATTCTGCTACTTTGTGAAATTATATTAGTTGGCATTGCTTTTGATATTATAAAATAACACCAAGCATTCTCACAGTTATTTTAGTGAGATAAAGTTGACTATTATAGTAAATAGATGTTTGCATAGATATAGAAATGATTACAGTTAAGGGCCTCATTAGAAAATCACCCGTGTCTTTCCATAGCACTTTCCCTTGTTGAGTTCTCAGTCTCAGTGGCGTATCTGGTAACTAATTCAGTTGGGTTTTTTTGTTTATTTTATTTTATTTTTTGTATTTTAGGGAAGGGTCTACAGGGTGTTTAGGGTCTCACTACTAGATCGGACTCATAGTGATCCGCCTGTTTACAGCCTCCCAAGCTCTGGAATTACAGGCGCTCACCACAATGCCCAGTGCCCAGTCTCAATTGCTGTTTCCTTGTGCCTCGGGGGTGGGGATGGCACAGCAGGTCCCCAGGAGCAGGCC
>NW_004524580.1:7993719-8008057 GCF_000260255.1 Octodon degus
TACTTAGACTGTCAGATATGAAATAGGTAAGGTTGCTACATATCATTTTTGCTATCCTTCACTATGCTATGAAAAGTGTCACTTGTACATACTAAAGAACATTGTTTTTGTAGTATCTTGGACACTGGGGGCTAGAGGTATCAGAACTTCCTAAAGCATTCATGTCAAAGTGGGCTAGAAAGCTTACAGTGAGCTCCACTGTTCAAGGAACCTTTAATACTCATGCAAATGGTGAGGTTCGTAGAAAAGTACTAGAGAAGAGTAAGCAAGTTGAAGACCCCACAGAAGGACACATGTGGCGGAGGAAGGCATGTGGCATTGTGGGCGGACTGGCCAGGTATGTTGGAAGATTCCATCGCTGGCCAGATCTTATTTTGCTCTTAGTTTTGCAAGTCATAAAGTTGGACAGACATGATTGAAAATTGGATAGTTTGCCAGATTTACAGTAGGAAATAGCGCAGTAATTTCTTTAGATAAAGATTACAGATGAAATATCCCATTATTAAAACTTAAAAACTTACATGGGCACAAACTACTAATGATCTGTGAACAAAGAAAATATTTTAACCCATGTACCATTTGTCCCCAGAATAACCTCCAGGGTTTTTGGCTGCAGTGCTGTTCTTATTATTGTTGCACTGTTTCATTATATATAGTCTTTAGAAAAAAAGCCCACTCTATTCATAGTATTTTGTTTTTAGTAACCTATTTTCATTTATAAAACAGTAGTTCTTGATCACAGAAAAATCAATGTTGGCAGCAAGTGGCACTTTAGTTTTCTTCTTTTTAAAAAATATTTTTATTTGTTATTTATTTGGTACAGGGTCTCGCTACACAGATTGGACTGATACTGGTCCTCTAGTCTCAGCCTCCCTAGAGCTGGGATTATGTGCATGTGCCACCACACCTGGTTTCAGTGGCAGGCATGGTGTGCCTGGGAACCCGGGGCTGGCTTGGCATGCGGTGCTAGGGACTCCACCTGGGTCCTTGCACTCACCAGACAGCTGTGTAAACTGCTGAGCTATCTCCCCAGCCTGGCACTTGTTTTCTAAATGGAAAATGGGACTAAACCATACTTGTATAGGAATCCATAGCCCGGAAGCCCAAGATTAAAGTTTTGTACTACATAGAAAATAGTTTTAAAACCATATGAACAACAACAACAAAAAACCATATGAACATACCTTTGCACAAATGTTTCTTTTAACATCTGTTCATGGTGAAATTCTCCACTTTCTGAGAGCCACTGAAGGCCTGTTTGGCTAAACTGCATTTCTAGGTGTTTTATTTGGAAGATTCACCATTAGAAGGCACAGGAAAAGGAAAAAAAGGCTGTGCCAATCAGAAAGCTTCAGGTTGTATTAAAATGAACATGAAGATATAATTAGGTGTTTCAAGGTACAAAATTTATCAGAACTATAATCAGTTACAAAAAAAATGCGCACGTGCACACACACACACACACACACACACACACACATTGCTTGAATTCAGACCCTGTACTCACATGTACAAAGATACTTCTGGATACAGAATTCATTAGACTTGTGATCTGATCATGTATGAATTTCATGAAACATTCAGATTTTTCTGTTAGTTTGATACGGAGGATTCAATCTTAATTCTCTCAAGCTTTGTCGTCTTAGTCTTTTTAGGAGATATTCAACTTTCAGAAAGGAATGGTGGCCTCGTTCTTCTTTATG
This sequence comes from Octodon degus, assembly GCF_000260255.1. Classification (NCBI taxonomy): domain Eukaryota; kingdom Metazoa; phylum Chordata; class Mammalia; order Rodentia; family Octodontidae; genus Octodon; species Octodon degus. Next base: position 7,995,423 of record NW_004524580.1, read on the forward strand.
TAAGAGAGACCTGGAAATTGAGTTCATGTGAATGCTGAGAGCCTGGTCACCTTTTCAAGAAAGTGTAAGCTTCACTCTGTGAAAGAACAGCTCAGCACTGACTGTATTCTTGATAACAACTCTTTGTCTCTTATTCTGAAAACTGCTTTGGCTGGAAGCTTGCTGCCAGTCTGGAAGGGCTGCAAAAGAGGCGGATGGGTGTGTGTCTGAAGGAGAGGTGGCCAAGCTGCCCAGACTAAGGCCAAGCAAAGGACCCAGAATGATAGCGTAAGGTACCTGTGACGCAGTGGCACAGCCTTCATCTCCATGGCACATGCCATCATGGCTCCTGGACTCGCTCTGCTGGTAGCAGTGTGGGAGCCAGCAAGGGGTGATGCAGCACCTGCCACCCACCAGCCTCTCTGTGGGCCACAGAAGCCGTGCTGTTTCTTATAACTCACTGAGTTCTAACAATATATCAGAAAATCTTTGGGATTCTCTATATAGGTAATTATTTATAAATAGGGACAGTATAAGCAGAGTCAGTTTCATTTTTCTTTTTTGATCTTTCCTTACTGCACTGGCTAGAACTTTCTTGATTAATAAATGTGGTGAATTTGTTAATTTTCTAATACTGAGACAGCTTTGGATTGCTTGAATCAACCCCTCTTGGGGGTGGTACACACGCACACTCTAACACACACACAAGTGCATATACACACAAGCATACACACAGATGTGTGCAACATAGAACTACTGAGTGTTTTTATTTCTGTTGTAAGAAAATATTGGAGACTAGGTAGTTTAGTCTCCAATATAAATAGCTTATTGGGCTTATATTTCAAAGGCTGAGAAGTCTAGGAGCACAGCACCAGGGTCTGCTCCCCATCTCATGAGGGCCTTCTTTCTGCTTTGTGACATGGTGAGGGTGTCACTTGGCAAGAGGGGAGAAGATTGTGTGGGGCTCTTGTAAAAGTCACTGTCATCATAGTGGCCCCACTTTCAAATGACATTAAGAAAATCTGAGGGTTAAGTCTTCAGGACACATGCTTTAGGGGGATACATTCAAATGGTAGCAGTTAATAATCTCTATTTTCTAATATTTTAAAAGGTTTCTGTGTCAAAATTCATGAGAGACATGATTCTGTCTTTCTGTGTCTCTTTACTGTGTTGGTGTAGTTATCATATAACAATAATACTGGCTTCATAAAATGAATTTCTTTTATTTTCTGAAACACATGATATTGAATATTAATTATTCTCTGAATCTTTAGAATTCACTAGTGATACTATTAGCTCCAAGATCCCTTTTCAGAGAGCTTAAAATTGCATTGATATGCTGTCAGATTGCAAACTTGGAGCCAAAATGCATTATCAAGCCAGTTACAAAAAGCAATATTTATAAATAACCCATAAGTCCAAAAAGCCTCAAGAGGAATAAGAATGCATGAACTGCATGTGTGGAACTGAAAATACAACATACCAAAAGGTATCACTAAAAGCAGTGAAGAAGGATATAGTTTTAAAGGCATATTAACTAAAAACCAATAAAATAAAATAAAGAGGCTGGGCATGGTGTCACACACTTGCAATCTTAGTACCTGGAATGTTGAGGCTGGAAGATCACCGCAGTTCAGGTCAGCCTGGGCTACGTGGTGATTTCAAGGCCAGCTTGAATGACTTAAAGAAACTGTCCTGAAAAACCAAACCAAACAAACAAACAAAGAAGGTATACATTTAGAATATCTCAGATCAATATTCTGATCTCTCTGCCCTCCCAAAGTCTAGAGAAAGAAGGTAAATCTAAATTATGTGGGAGAAACAGAGTAGTAAAGACAAACTGCAGAAATCAATTACACCGACAAGGCAGGAAGAAAAATCAATGAAACAGAGAGCTGGTTCCTTGGAAAGGCAAATAAAATTAGCAAACCTCTAGCAACTGTAGCAAATGAACAACTACTGCAGACAAATCTAGTCATATAAATTTTATAATTTAGATAAAATGGATTTATGGGCTCATTCTCCAAAAAGCACAACTATGATAATCCATGACTATTAAATAGGCAATTTCAATAGGTCTGTAAATGTTATACATATTAAGTTTATAATGGTTTCTTAGTCCACTTGGGATGCTATAAAACATTCCATAAACTGTGTGGTTTATAAGGAACAGAAACTGTTTTGGAGATTGAAGGTCCACAAATAATATTCTAACATATTCAGTGTCTGGTAAGAGCCTGTTTCCTCATTCTGAGATGCTTCTTTCTCATGTGGCAGAAGAGGCAAGGCATCTCTTTGAGCCCTCTTTCATAAGGGCCCTAATCCCAGTCCTGGGGCCCTGCCTTCATGGTAATCCCCCACTTCCTTACAGAATCACATTAATGATTATTTGAAGACATGAATTTGAAATAGACACATAATTGCTCGGCTCATAGCACTTCCCTTCGATGTTACTCAGGTAAGGGGAGGGAGGGCACTTCTGTTTTCCCAGGTCACGGTAGAAATCCAAGTTCCCCACTTGGCCATTTTTTGCCACATGGGAAGGGCACAGTTACTGCTGAGGGTGTTCTAGTTCCCTACCAGGTATCCCCTATGGGCTAGAAGGAAAGCTGCCTTAACATTTTCCCTTTCTGATCTTCACTAGTATGATGGCAAGGATATCCTTTTACTGCTGAAGTGAGAAAGTCTTACCTCCGTATATTTCCTAACATCATGCTATTGAGTTGGTTGGAGAAGAGGTTAGTGAGGAGGATTTAGCTCTACATTGAACGTCTGTGGGCATGGGAGGGAGTAAGACCATAGATTTTTATGTGTTTTGTTATTGTCTGGAGTTTTTCTGTCTCAACTGATGACACTTTTGTGTGAAGGTTGGGGTTGTTTATTTTTTCTTATTGTCTAGGCAGAAGAGGTATTATTAGAACTGTCTTCTGTTGGTTGCATTTCTGGATTGCTGACTTCTAGGTAAATGCAGAAAAAAGAAAACTCTAGAAGTTCACCTTCACCACCATATTGTAATATGGATCCTGCTTGCCTAGCTGATCTGGCTTTCCCTCCAACTTTTGGTCATCTTTTGTCTTTTATATTTAATGCCTGTGATTTTTATTGTAAATTGTGAAAAAACTGGGGAAATTTTATCTGCCCTATCTTCTTTGAAGCAGATGCTTGTCCACGGGCATATTTTCAATATTATGTATGATATGCTTTTTATCTGTCTAATTAAGTTTATGTTATTTAATATAATTAAAGTATATGCTACAGACTATTGAGCAAACTGGCAAAGCAAATATATTTATTATGCTGTTACTTTTTTTTTTTTTTTTGAACAGGGAATTGAACTCAGGACTTCCTGCTTGCCAGGCAGATGCCATGATGCTGAGCTATCCTTCTGGCCCCTGAGGCTTAGAATTGTACAATTTTAAGTCTCTGGATCTCAGAAATAACAACCTAGTCATTGCTTTTTACATACATGGGGTACAATTTTAAGTCTCTGGATCTCAGAAATAACAACCTAGTCATTGCTTTTTACATACATGGGGCATAGATGTTAAGTGTGTGAGTGCTGTTTGGTACAGTTATCTTTGCAAAAATTATTATTCCAGAATTCTTTCTACTTACTTATGATTCATTCACTTCCTTAGATGTTCAACGAGTCACTCAAGTTTCTTAAACTTGGAACAGTTTCTTCCCATGGTTTTACAATGTCTCCATAGAGTCATTGTGAGGTAGAAAAATCAGGTTGTAAGAGACCTTCATTAACATGTGTAGTCCTATGAGTGATGGAATCTTCTCCAAATATGGATTTAAAAGTCAGGAAAACTCAATTTCTATTTTCAAATCTTTGCTCAAAGTGTACAACTAAAACTGTTGTGCATTAGTGTAATAAGATCTATAAAATACTGAAGCCATTCTGGGAAATGTTTGAAGTTCTGGGAGCCATGTCACATTTGCTTTCATTCTGGACCAGTTCCAAAAGTGTAATGTTTGCTATTTGGAAATAATCTTAGGTATCAAATTATAAATCATAAATTTAAAGGTCCTTTTAAAGTAATTCCTTTTGTTCAATAAATGAATTTGCGTTGCTCCGCGTAATTCTCCTTGACCCCACTGATGCTCTGATACCTTTCGTTAAGTGGGCTCCAGGAAACCATTCTTCACTTCTCCAAGCCCCAGTTAAGGGCAGCTGTTCCTTAAGCAGCATTTTTCTCACTTGTTTAGAAGCTGGGGCATATCTTCTTACCTGATTTCCATTCCTGTTCTCTGCAGCTGGAGCTGATACTTTTCATAACAGCCTTTACATATCAACCTTCCCTCATTTTTTCTTTTTCCACTTCCCCTTTCAAGTAAGTTAATCATGTGTGTGCAGGCAAAAGGCCTCTTCTTTCGTTCTGGTATCCATGTTACTTGAAAGCTTCAGTAGGATGGCTGTGGATGGTTTGAGATTATAAACTAAGTGCAAAACATTGAGTAATTATAGAAATATTCTAAGATGTGGAATAAATGAATTTTAATGATATTTTTAAATAATACTGCAATACTTTAGAATTAATTAAAATCAATGCACTGTGAATATAAAGATGATATTTTGATCAGATAGTTTGTGCAAATTATTGTTAGACTCAGTTCAGTAAATTTCAACTATTACAAATTTTATGGCATGTAAAATTGCAAGTTTGGTGAGAAAGCTGTTTTTAAGTATAAGACTTGCATAAGTAGCAGCTTCTATAATATTATATGCTTTCATAATTCAAATAAAGTTACATGTCTTAGCATATCGATAGTATTTTCACTCCTGATCACTGAAGCTTTGAAAAAGTATTCATTGGTTCTGTCTAGATACCTGGTTATACCTTAAAAAATGTTATAATATTAGAAAATAAATTTTCTATATTGATCACAATAATTAAATCTATTCCAATCAAAAGACATACACAGAATTAGTAGCCTAATTTTCTGGTTTGTTAACCATTTAATTAACCATACTTTACATAGTGTACAGTCACTTTTCTGACATCATGCTGTTGAGTGTGGTTGGAGAAGAGATTAGTGAAGAGGACTTAGCTCCCCGTTGAACTTGTGTTGGTGTGGGAGGGCATAAGACCACAGCTTTTCATGTGTTTTGTTATTGTCTAAAGTTTTTCAGCCTCAACAGATTGCACTGTTTTGTGTGGACTGATTTTAAGTGGATTCTGGACCAGAGTTTGATCTTGTTTTAAAAAAGCAATACCCCATGTTATAAGTTTTTAAACACAACTAATGATTTGTTACATTTAGAAGGACCAATATTTAGATTTGAATTTTCCAACTGACTTTGTACTTGGGATATTAGGATTTAAATGCACAGAACATGCTTTGTATTTTTATTGTATTTTATTTTCATGGTACCAGAGATTGAACTCAAGACCCTGCACTTGCCAGGCAAGCATTTATTCTACTAGCTATTTCCCCGGCCCCAAAACATGCCTTTTAAATTAGAGGATGCTATCCTCACAAGTAACTTTAGGAACTATCCCTGAGAATTGAACAGGTACAATGTGCTAGTAGAAAATACTTATTATCTTACTACTTTCAAGATTCCTTTCTAAAATGAATATATGAGAACTACAGTAATGCTTGTGGGGACTGAGGAGATGGCTCGGTAGAATAAGTGCTTACTTGGCAAGCAAAGAGTCTGAGTTGAATCCCATGTTCTGAAAAAAAAAAAAAAAACCTTATTACTGTTTTTCTGTTGAAAGGCTAGATTTGCAAAATATTATACAGAAAGTACCAGTGTACATGTATATTTTATGACTTATTTTGAGTATTATTGCTATGTTTGTAAGAGAAATATTTTCTTTGTGTTTGATTTCTAGTTTAGGAAACTTATGCATAGTGAAATGCACAAAATTTGAATTTAAATATTCAGTAAGATTTGAAATAGATAGGTAGATGGATAGATAGAATGATGGATAGATAGATAAGAAAGATAGATAGATAGACAGATAGATAGATAGATAGATAAGCTACCAAGTCAACATATACACAATTTCTATCTCCCATGGAACTTTCTCTTGCTTCCCCACTCCTTACAGTACCTCCTGCCCCACTGTAGTCAGATTAATTTCCATTGTTTTCAAGCTGTGTGAGGTCTTTCAAGTTAGATCCATTTCTTTCAGTATAATTGTGAAATTTATTTACTGTAGTCTTTCTAATTTTTTTCTCTCATTGTTGTATCATTTTCCTTATGAATATTTCATTATTTTCTGTGTCCATTTGTAAGGTGTTACATATGGACTGTTCCATTTTGGTGGACATTATGGAGTATATTATAAATAAAATGCTTGAGATGTTTTTGTGCAAATAATTTTTTGCTTGGAATCACTGGGTGATAGAATATATGAATGTTCATCTTTTCAAGAAAACCGAAAATTGTCTAAAGTGGAGCTTTTATTAAGTATGTACTAGATAGTGATGTATGAGATTTTCAAGCACTTCTCAACTTCAGTAGAATTTGTTATTACTCTTAAATTTTCATCATTTTCTTTCGTCTAAAACAATATTCATCTTAATATAACTTTAACTTCTATTTATTGATGACTAAGAATGTGGGATACGCCCAGGTAGCTATTGGACACACATTTAGTCAGTGCCATACAGGTAGCATGGGATTATACAAATGATGGTATAAACTGGAAATGTGCCACACAATCTTAATAATCTGTTAGGGAAATTATAATGGTTCTGAGATGTTCAAAATTTGGGTGATATTAAAATCTCTTTCTATCAGGCATGAATGCATAGAAAAATAATATTAATATTTAGCACACTATTTTTTTCTTGTCTTTTTGAGACAGGGTCTTGCTATGCAGTCTAGGCTGACCTTAAGCTCACTTTGTATCCCAGGCTGGTCTCAAACTCACAACAATATTCCTGCCTAAGTCTCCCGAGTACTGGGATCATAGGCATCACTACCACATCCAGTGTTTAGTGTGCTATAATTTAAAACATTAAAAATATTGAGAACTAGTGTTTTGTGTCTTTGTAAAAATTTGTCGAGGATTTTTTTTAAAGGAATATGAAAGCGGAAACAATACAGAATTTCAAAAGATGGTAGGAAATTAACAATGGTTGTTGTCTTGCGTATTGTTATCTGTGAAGTCATTTTGTTTCATTGTTTACCTTACTATGCAGAAGATGACCTGTTGTGTGGCTGCAGGACTGCCACACTCCTTGAAAGCCTGGATTAGTTTTCAGCATTTGTCCCTTGTGTTTGTAGCGTAATGGAGTATCTGCAAGAGCTCTCCTAATGAGAAGCTTTTGCTTGCATCACCTCCTGTGGAACATCAGCCTGTATCTTTCCTTCTAGTCACCTCTCTCTTTTATATCCATAATGTTGTCTTCATTAAGTTTCTCTGATCCCCAGTCTGAAGGCTCACTGCTAACAAGGCCAGGCGAGCTATGTCTTCTAAAACATCTTATATGCCTGATTCACATTTACGTTCAGGATTCCCGCTTTGTCTGCTTTGCTTCTTTCTTTACTGGCCTGCACATCAGAAGAGCTCACTGCTGGGAGAGGAGCAGGCCATGCTGCCGTCACGTGTCTCCTGCCTGTGATTTGCGCTCAAAGACACGTGGCTAGTCAATAGAAGACTTTGAAAAAAAAAGTGATTGATAACTGCTTTGGGTGTATATCACTTATTTTAGGCAGTAATATTGTGAGTAAAAGTCTGTCACTAAAATTTTTATTTTATTAAATTATTCACAATAAATACACAGTAGTAACAAACTCGAGCTGGTTTGATGGGGAAGTATTATTTAACTAAATCTTAGCCCCAGAAATTTGAGCATTTTGTAATGTGTAGAATGAGGAGAGTGTTTCTCTGGCAAAGTCTCTGTTCAAGGCTGTGACACATTTTTTTCTGAACATGTTTGCCCTTTTCATATTGAATTTTATCAGTTGTATTTTTTAGATATAGGTCCTTAACCTGTAATTGATATTTGTTTTCTGTGACAATTGCCTAAGGTAAGCAAATCACAAGAGGAAAGATTTATTTTCACTCACATTTTTACTTTGTATTTTTTTATGTTTTTAGTACAGGGTCCGCAGAGTCTCACTACACAGATCGGACTCATAGTAATCCTCCTGTTTTCCATCTCCCAAGCACTGGAATCACAGTTGCACGCCACCACACCCAGTCTTGATCGCCTCAGTGCACCTCGGGGGCAGTGCCTGCACTCATGCCAGGGACTGAACCCCAGTTACTGCGCCTGCATAAGCAAGTGTTTTAGTCCCCTGAGCTATCTGGATGGCCCTTCACTCACATTTTTAGAAGGTTCAGTCCATGGTTACTTGGCTGCACTGCTGTTGGGTCTGTGGTGAGACAGCATCATGGCTGACAGTGGGTGGTAGAGCAAAGCTGATCACCTCTCGGTGTTCAGGAAGCCCAGAGAGGAAGGTGCCGAGGTCTTAATAGTCCCGTAAGGGCACATCCCCAGTAATCTAACTTCTCTCCGGTAGAATCTAACACTAATATTCTGCTACTTTGTAGTAACACCCAAGGTTCCACACACCTTTGGCTTATAAGTCTTGAGGGGACATTTAAGATTCAAGCAAGAGCCGAGAATCTGGCTCAGCGTACAGCTCTTGCCTGGCAAGTGTAAGGTCATTAATTTGATTCCCCCCAAAAAAGAATTAAAACAAAAGATTCAAGCCATAATATCTCTTACTAGATGTCTCTATACCAGACAGCATCCTCTAATCAAGAGCTTGGCTATTTCTGTAAATGTACCTTTAGATATTAAAATGATTACAACTTTGATGAATCTAATTAGTAATTTTTAATCTCATGATACTACGTTTTGTGTCCAGCCATGGTTATAGGAGTACAGTTTGTCAAAGGTAATATTGGAAACAACCAAAATGCCCATCAGTTGAGGAATGGATATATCTGAGTTTAATTTGTGTAAGGCTGTTGTACATACATTCACAACATATATTTTTAGGCAGTTTCTTATTTTAGTATTTTCCACAGGTATTTATAATAGGATTATTCTAGATTACTACAGAATGGGAAAAAATTGCTGCTACTCCTTGGACAGAGGACTAATATCTACAACAAATAAGAATTCAAAAATTAGATCTCAAGGCCGGCCTGATAGCTCAGTAGACTAAAGTGCCTGCTTTGGCAGAGTGCAGTGGCCGGGGTTCAATCCCAGGTATGCTGAACTGGCCCCACCCCTGGGGCACGCTGAGACACCGATTGAGACTGGGCATGGTGGCGCTCGCCTGTAATCCCAGTGCTTGGGAGTCTGTAAACAGGAGAATCACTATGAGTCAGATCCATGTAGTGAGACCCTGAACACCCTGTAGACCCTGCCCTAAATACAGAAAAGAAAAAACAATTAGATCTGCTAAAATAAAAGACCCCCCAAAAATATGTGCACAACTAAAATGAATAAACCTTTCTCAGAAGAAATAGTAATAATGGGCAATTAGTACATGAAAAAAGTGTTCAGCAGTTTTGGCTATTAGATAAATGTAAATGGAAACAGCACTACTATTTCATCTTACTCTGGCAAGAATGGCTACTATTAAGAACTAAAAAGAAAGAGAGAGAAAGAGAAAGGGAGGGAGGGAGGGAGGGAGGGAGGGAGGGAAGGAGGAAAGTTGTAACAAGTTTTTGGGTAAATAGTGTATGTGTCTGCCATAAGGAGAATAAATTTGAGTCACTTGTAGGAAAATGGTTTCTCTTTTATCCCACAATGCCAAATGAAATAAATCAGACACAGAATGTTAAATATTGCATGTTCTCTTTTCTTTTTAATCTATCTATCTATCTATCTATCTATCTATCTATCTATCTATCTATCTATCTATCATTTATTTATTTGGCTGGCTCAGCCCACACTGAGGAAAGGGCTGGTGTGGCATGCGGTGCTAGGTGTGGCATGGTCCCCTGTGCCTGCCTAACCTTACCTAAGCGGGCACTTTAGAGTGCTGAGCTATCTTGTTGGCCCTTTTTTCTATTTAACTGTAAACTTTGGATTCAATCATCCCATGAAACCATCTGAATTTGGCATTTACTATTGGATCAGTTTTTTTATTATTTTAATTATGTATTAGATACAGGGCTATCTTCTTGTTTTCTAAATACTTTTTGCAAATTTTATTTTCAGGAAACTTGACTATCTGAGGTTGGCTTAAAATTTTTTAGTGTCAGACCTATTCCTGTTTTCATTCATATAATTAAATATTTGTTTTCTCTTTTTTGTTTGCATACTTCATAATAAGTGTTTATATACTTTGGTAATTTTTCTATAGAGCCAATTTTGGATTAATATTATCTACCTTCTATTTCATTGATTTCTGGTCTTTATAGTTTCATTCTTTGTAAATATAAAGTAACTCAGTGTCATCTACTTTTATTTTTCTCTTATCTTAAAATGAAAATATAGAACTTGATTTTAAGCCTTTCTCTTTTCAACTAGAATCATTTATAACTATGTTTTTAATGCCTATATATCACATTTAAATTAATTTCAGACAAAAGCATTCTAATATCCTTTGTGATTTCTTTTCTGAGCTATAGATTTCTAAAATTATTTTTGATTTCCAAATATTTGGGGCTTTCTAGACACCCTCTATAAGACATTTTTAAATCTATTTCTATTATTGTCAGAGAAAACTTTCAAAATTAATTTTTAAAATGTGTGAGATGCTTTCTTTAACTCTGCATATGATTAATTATGTTCAATTATCATCCATACACCATTGAAAATAATGTCAATTCTTCATTTGCTAGCCATAGTATTAGTTCAAGGTACTTTAGTACATTAGTTCAAGGTCACTGAACACATTTTGTAAAGCATCGGCATTATCACCAATCTTTAGCCTAATTCTTCTAAAATTTATTGAGAAAGAAATATCCACATATGATAGTGGATTATTTTCCTTCTTTTTCCATTTAAAAAAAAAGTTAGAAAAAAATCTTTTTATTTGTTTATTTGGTACTGGGTTTTGCTACCCAGCTTGGACTTGTAGTGATCTTCCTGTCTCATCCTCCCCAGTTTAGGTTTTACAGGTGTGTACCACCATGCCTGGTGGCCCACAGGGTGTGCCTGGGGTTGTGGGCTGGCTGGTAAGCAGTACTGGGGAACAAACCCGGGTCCTTGAGCTTTCCAGGTAGGCACTTAGAATGCTGAGCTATCTCCATGCGCCATCTTTTGCATTTCTGGTAGTATAAGTGTTTTCCTCAGAGTGTACATATGTGAAAAGATGGAGCTCTTCTTCATGTATGAACAATATTCTCTCCTGATATACTATTCTAAAATGTCAACCTCCGATCCATTTTTCTCTTGAGAGATGTCAAGCCTTTGTCTTATAGAAGACATTATTTTTGATGAGATGTCAGCCACCATTTATATAATTAGGTCTTACATGTGAAACATGTTATGAATTTTTATACTCTTCAAAACGTTTTTATTTTGCTCTTGGTTCATTGATAGTTTTGTATGGGTAAATTTTTAAAATGAGAAGTTATTCAAAAAATATTTTCTGCTTTGTTCCTATCCTATTCTTTAGGGAGTCCAATTATGCAACATTTTATATCCTTTAAGTAACTGTATCTCTGTTCTTTTCTTCACTCTTTTGTTATTTTTCAAATTAAAGAAATTCTTTTGATACATCATCAAATTCATTGACTATATTATGTCATCTTTATTACGGTGCTAAGAACAGTTAGTGAATTTCTTCATTTAAGTTCTTGTACTTATAAATCATGTAATTTTTCATTTTTTTCTATTTCTGCCTTTGTACTGCGGTTCTATTTTCTTAATTATGATCACCTATTTTATCAACTCAAATGAAATGCTTTTGATTATGTATTTAACTGTCATTTTCTTTGAATTTACATTCCCCTAGTTACCCTGTGATACTTTTAAAATTTTGTTTTAATTTTTCTTAATGTATTTGGATTCATAGTGATTCTTCTTTTCTCAGCCTCCCCAGCACTGGAATTATAGGTGTGCGTCACCACGCCTGGTCTCCACCGGCTCAGCACACCCAGGGACGGAGCTGGTGCAGCCTGTGGTGCTGGGGATCAAGCCCCATTCCTGTGCTTGCCTAAGCCAGCACGTAGTCCTCTGAGCTATCTTGCTAGCCCTACCCTGTGATACTGCTATTGGTCATTTATTCTTCCTACCAATCACTGTCAGTAGTAATTTTCCTAGTGCTTAGTGATCGGGGAATCTCTGGGGCATAGTTGGTTATGTGCTGCAGACTCTGGAGAGTGTTGGCTTTGTTCTAATGGGCTATTAAATTCCTGAATCATCATTTCATGCATGGATGGTCTCATCTTATGGACAGAATGAATTTGTCATTTATAGGGTATAAAGTTCAGGTCTTCTGGGGTTTCGAGAGGAAGCGTGCATTCTCTGGAAATCCTTAATTTGGTGGGATTTAAACTTCAAGCTCTGTCTCTCCAGAGGTCATCAGTAGTTAATAGTTCTACTACTTATTGTTTCTACTGTACTCTATGGCTTCTTTATTCACTTTCTCTGTTTGCTTCATATATTTTAAAGATTTTATATATATATATATATATATATGTATATATATATATATAAATAAAATCTTTAGCCTAATTCATATGTCATACATTAATATTTCTCTCTCTCTCTCT
>NW_004524580.1:8008447-8033097 GCF_000260255.1 Octodon degus
TATTTAGTGTGTGTGTGTGGTGTGTGTGTGTGGCCAGCTCAGCCCACCAGGGGGCAGGGCTGGCTGGCATGTGGTGCTGGGGGATTGAACCATGGTCCCTGTGCTTTGCTAAACTTGTTCTAAGTAGGTGCTTTAGACCACTGAGCCATCTCACCAACCCTGTAATAAAATTTTGACTGGTTTTACAAAATTAATTTTTATCTAACCTAAGGATCTGAGTTTCCTTCATGATTCTGATAAAAATTCTAGTAGCCAATTAATTTTGTGTAAGTAATTTTTTTTTTCTTTTATGTATGTGGTACAGGGTCTCATTATGCAGCTCAGACTCATAGTGACCCTCCTGCTTTCAGCCTCCCCAGCACTGGGATTACAGGCATTCAACATCCTGCCTGGTCTCAGTGGCCAGCTCAGATGCCCCAGGAGCAGGTCTTGTGAGGCATTAGGTGCTGGGAATCAAATCCCAGTCCCTGTGCTTGCCTAAGCAGGCATTTAGTCCACTGAGCTACTTTGCCGGTCCTCTGTGTAAATAATCTTAATTAGCATGTGGTGATGGTTACTTAGAAAAGGATTCACCTGCCAATAATATATATGACTTAAACCTGATTATGACACATTTTCTTAAAAAGTCTTTCAATAAGTAGGGATTATCACTTATTGAACATGTTATTACATATTAATGTATGACATACTGTGTGATTCTCTGAGTTTTTTTCTGTTCTTTCCTATTACACTCCCCTGCCTATCAACTGTCAACAAAGGACTCAGTTCTTCAGTATCTGCTGTTCTGATGCAGTAAACATTGCTCTCAAACATTTGTTCACTATCAGGATTCCAGTTGCTGATATATACAAATAGATTCTAAGTTGATTTCACTTGGCCTCTTCAACTTTCCCTTCCAAGGTATTTTTGTGTACCCTTATTGAAAAGATGTATTGCTAATATTTTATTTGTATACCTGTGCTCAAATGAATCCCCACAAATCATTAGGTATTTCTAATTTCCTTATCATTATCAATGTCGTAATTTGACTCCAGATGTTCGGGTGTGGTCCTAGAAGACGGTCAAGCCAGTTATCTAACTCCCTCCATGACCTTTTCAGCTAAACTGACTTAAAGCTGCCATGTCCGCAGATGTTACATTCTGTGCCTTGCTATCAGAACTGTCAGATCCGATGACTCAACTCATTTGGCCTGCGAATAGACAGCACATAACCAGTGTTCCTCAGTCTTCTCCAAAACATGGCTTATGCCGAGAAGTCTTTTTGAAGTACTTTAGTAAGGGTATATGTCCAAGAATACCTGTTTTAAGGGCGAAACATTGTACCTAAGTTCCATAGTTATCCATCTGTACATGCATTACAACAGGTACTTATCCTTTTCTTTAGTAAATCTTAGTCCCATTTATGGATACTGTTCAGTTCTATTGCAGTAAATTTTACTTTAAGATGATTTAATCTGGCACATTATATGAGCACATCAATGCATATTCTGAGCTCTGTGGTACTACCCAAATGCATGTCTATGCAACATACTTGGATAAATACTGTTCTGGATCCTGGAACATCTTCAAATTAAACAGAGAGAGATGTGTATCTAAACTATACAATCACAACCTCTGAGGAAATAATGTTCCTAAAAGTGTTGATGATATTCCAGCTACCCTCATTGAGGGTTAATATAAAAATAAGCAATTATTTATTTTTATTTATTGACTTTTTGCAGTACCAGTGATTGAACTCCAGACCTTGTGCTTGCCAGGCAGGAGCTTACTCCACTGAGCTATCTCCCCTGCCCTAAGCAATTTATTGTGTTAAAGACATTGTTCATTAAATTACATGGTAGCCTCTTTATATGATTTTTACGTAAAAATATTTTTTCTTCTATTATGAAAGATTGTGGCACTTTTATTCATTTAATTTGTGTTTCTGAACAGAGACTTAGACTATTAACAGGATTTTCCTCTTTGTAATGTTTGTTATAAAACTCAGAGCCAAATTCATAACTGTCTTCTGCAGCAGCATAGCACTGGTGGCGCAGGGGTGGGTGTAGCCACTATCCTCCTGCAGCACAGATTTGTCTATTAGCCTAGTAACTGTGTTGATTCATTTTGTTTATTTATAAGTAATTTGGTTTATTGTGATGATCAACATGTCAATAGCAGGGCTGGGAGTCTAGGCTCGGAATACATAAACGAGTAAATCCTCACGTTTTGTGAATATTTCTTTCAATTTTTCCCCAGCCCCATTCCTAATTATTCTTTATAATTGTAATCTGCACTGCATTACATAACTATCTGTATAATTTATGTTTCCCTAATAACAAGCTTGAGGAAGGCTCAGGTTCTCTTCAACTGAAATTTTTCCAATAAATTTCTGCACATTGTTCTCTATAACCTTTAACTTCTATCTCTGATTTTCGCTGGCTTCAATAACTCCACACCTTCTTCTCTCCTGTTAATCTTACTTGTCAGGTAGGCTACTTTTCCCCACTGTAGGGCCCCTCCCATTCTTTAACAAACATTCTGCTGCCATTGCAATTTTTGTTTATTTGTTTTTGTTTTGTTTTAGTTTTTTTTTTTTTTTTTTTTTTTTTTGTACTGGGAATCGAGCTCATGACCTCACACTTGCTACGCAAGCACTGTGTCACTGGTCACTGAGCTATCTTCCCAGCCCTGCTATTGACATGTGGTCATCATAATAAACCAAATATCTTCCAGTCCTTAATTATTCTGTCAAATTTCAGTTCCTAATTCTTCACCTTCTGTTGAAATTTTCCTATTGGCATCACTTCTTTGTGGTTGCTGCTGTTATTTTTCATTTCACATAAAAAGCAGTTTATTTCATATCACTGAACAATGTTTAATTATCTGCCCAGACTTGCACTCCTATATCTGTTAATCTGAGCAGCAAATTTGATGATAAAAATATGTCGTACAACAACCATTGTTAATTTTTTAGTCCTGTTTTGAAGTTTTGTACCATATGTATTGTTGTGTGTTACTCTATTTCTGTTGATGTTTCTGTTTTTGCTTTTACTCTCTAAAATAAAAAAAATATAAAAAGCAATTTCCGTGCTAAGGCCTGTAATCTACCCATACAATTCAAGGTGAATATCTAGGAAATGCAGTTAAATACAAGTCAAAGCAAAATCTATAGCTGATGTTCATAGGTTGGCTTTGCACTTAACTTTATAGCGATTTTAATTTTTATATTCTATCATGTCATGTTGGTGGTAGCACACTGAACTTTATTTGTATATGCTTACATTATATATCTAGACCTTGTGTTTCAAATGGGTTAATTATATAACCTTAAGGTTATTTAAAATTTCTAGACACTGCCGGCCCTGCCCAAGGGGTGCGTGTGCTGAGACGGGGATTGAGACTGGGCATGGTGCCGTGCGCCTATAATCTCAGCACTTGGGAGTGTGAAAACAGGAGAATCACTACAAGTCTGATTTATGCAGTGAGACCCTGTAGACCCTGTCCTAAATACAGAAAAGAAAAATTCTAGACACTAAAATATTCTTGGTAAACTAGGAAACATTGTATTGATATTTTGTATTTATTACAAATGTACTGATAAATATAAAATCTCAGACATCTGTTTTGCTTAAGCAATAGTATGTCTATGTTTCAAAGATAAATAAAATATTAATGATGTCTTCCACATTAGAGTCTTTAACTGGGCCCGTGTGAAGTCAGTACAAACTGTCATCAGAATCTTGTGAGAAGTTGGCAACTTCTGAAAATTGTCATTTAGAAACTAATGGAATAATTGTATCTCACACACATTTTTGTATGCTAAATAGAACCTGGTACACAGTCACTAAAACACACACACACACACACACGCGCACACACACACACACATTTAAGTTAGTAATATCTTATGTGTGCAGGTCTATAGGCCATTGTTTCAGCTGTGATGTAAATACCTTACCAAAAGAGATAATTTATGCATAAAAATGTAATTTACTGAATACCCTGGCAGTTAATGTTGATCGCTTCATCACAGTTCAGTCATGTTTAGAAAATGTAAGCAAGCTGTGTGATTACTCCAGGAAGCATGGAATGATGTGTTGAAATTAGTACCATCTGTGGATAGAAAGAGTTTGAAGTTTTTAGTCATTCTTAAAGAATGGAAATCTGATTCTCCATGCTAAAATGAGTATAATCCTCTTTGTATCTGTAATTCAATAGGGCAGTTGCCTTGAAATCGTTCAGTTCAACACACACTCCATCAAAAGGGAAGATGCTAGAGGAGGGTTATTGGCGGTCATTTATGAGTACTTGTGAGAATGCCTTGTTAAAAATATTGTCTATGAGTAATACTATATGTTTGGCCTTGGATCATATGTAGTTCTGGTTCATCTTTTTGAACACATTTATAGAAAAATGATAGATGTTATGCTACATAAAAGCAAAGGATTGCATCAGTGAATCATAATTTATTCACAAGTCAACAAATCCTTACTGATCTTCCGTCCAAGAATGTCTCATCTCTGAGCTTGACACATGGCAGGCAACTAAATTTCTTGTTATGCTACCAATAACTAGGTTTAAAATAACTTTTACCTGGACTTTTTGTTCTCTGAAACCCTTATATCAATAACACTAGAGTCTGTCAACTACACTAATTTGGTAAAAAAAAATTACTTTGCATGAAAATTTGCCATTAAAGTCTTCTTTCCTAATATCTGAACTTTATTCCCCTCATTTTTATGTGTTTGGTACAGAGTCTCCCTATACAGCCCAGACTCATAGTAATCTTCCTGTTTTTCCCCAGTGGTGAGATTATAGGTGTGTGCCACTATGCCTGGACTCGGTCACTGGCTCAGCACACCCTTGGGTTGGGGCCAGTGCAGCATGCAAGACAGGGATCAAACCCTAGTCACTGCATTTGCCAAAGCAGGCCCAGTATCTGAACTTTGGAGAAAAAGAGTTGATCATAGAATCATAGACATCTAGTTGTCCCTCCAGATAATACTGCACAAAGCTACTCCCTAGGCCTTTCCCTGCTGATTGGTTAATGAATATGTCTCACAAGAGCAGAGGCTTAGTTAACCCCAGGAAAAGGAGATTGAAACATAAAATGAATGAATGGTAGTAAATCTAAAAGAAAGTGAAAAATCGGCATGATATTCCTGGTTCCCAGGTAGAGAAAGAGCATATGCAGTTTTAATGAAAACAAAGGGTTAACATGAAACTAACTCATGACCCCTCCCCAAAATTCTATCGGTAAAACTAATGATCTCAATATAGACAGCTTCGTATGATAAAATTCCTTCCTACTTGTCCAACTTTTTCTCATCCCATCCATCTCCTTGTGGACACAGAAGCCTTCGTCTAATGTTTTCAACACGCAATGCTTTTCTCTCTCTGGTCTTAACCTTTTCTAAGGCTTTTCATCTTAGAAGCTACTTCTTATACTTTAGGTCACTAATTAAACTCTTCTTTGTCAGGAAAGTCTTTGCCCATTATCTGTCCAAATAAAATCCTCTGTTACATCCTCTAATCATTTACTCATTATATTTACAAAATACATACTATATGTCATTTTTCTTCCAAAGTCCAAATTAATTGGGAGATACAATCCAATATGTAGAGTTAGACTTTTATATGTATGTAATTTACAGACTAATATATGTGTCTCGGATTGCTTAATATTTTATTGATATAGAAATAGTATCAAACTCTTTCTAGAACTTTTGTGTAGAATACTGGAATGTAGAGAAAATAAAAATAGAAAAGATATCCTTAGAGTAGATTATTAGTGTAAAATAAGATTTATAGGAAAGTCAATATCAATTCAAAATAAGGCCTTACAAACTAATGCAGTTATCAGAAAATGAATTTGAAAATAAAGCCCCTCATAATTTTGAGTTTTGCTTTGTTCTATTATTTAAACAGAGGCTATATAAGTAGTGATTGGTCATTTTGTAGAGAGGGATTATGTTACATATATATTGCTGTATAACAGCTTATCACAAACTTTTGGTTTAATATGTCACCAATATGTTACATCATAGTGCTAGAGATCAGAGGTCCATGGTGGCTATAACTTGATTTTTCACTAAGTCTCATAAGCTAAAATAAAGTTGCCATTTA
This sequence comes from Octodon degus, assembly GCF_000260255.1. Taxonomy (NCBI): domain Eukaryota; kingdom Metazoa; phylum Chordata; class Mammalia; order Rodentia; family Octodontidae; genus Octodon; species Octodon degus. The sequence goes on from NW_004524580.1 coordinate 8,014,556, forward strand.
ACTGTTTTAGCTTTGTGTGTGTGTACAATTCAGAGTTGTCTTCTAAACGCATGTGGTTGTATCAGAATTGAGTTCTCTGACATTGACAGATGAGCATAACTTTTCCTGACTGGCTCTTGACCGAAGGCTGCTCCCAGCTCCTGGGGATAGTGGGCATCTTTTGTCGTAAGGTGGTCTTCTTCTCAAACCCAGCAGTAGAAAAATTGTTATACATTGAACCCCTCTCGTTTCAAATCTCTTACTGTCTCTTTTGGAACGAGGCAAAGAGAATACTGTTCTTTTAAAAGACTTATGTTATATATCAGATCCTCTGGATATCTCTCTATGTAGTAATGTGATTTGGATTCTTAACTGCAGCTGCAAAGTTTCCTTCCCATCTGTACCTGGACCAGTGTTTAGGTAAAGAAGTAGAAGCAGCTGCGTGCGCAAGGGCAGGAGGAATTAGGGAAAATTGTAGGGAGATAAATTGACCTAAATGATCTCTAACTTTCCTTCAAATTTGAAATTTTGGTATTTTTTTATTCATCTGCCTGTCATGATTTCAGCTCCAAGAATATTTTAAAAACTGAGTTCTTTTCTATTGACATCATCTTCCTTTTTGATCCCGGGACTGAGCTCAGGACCTTGAGTTTACCAGGCAGGCGCTTATGCAGCTGAGCTATCTCCCTGGTCCTGTTTCTTCTTTCCTGAATAAACCATTTGACTGGTGCAGTTTTTACTTTTTCTATAATCCAATTACCAGGCTATACTTATAAAAATGTAACTCCAAACATCTCACTCTGGCACCTTTGGCAACACTTCATTGCCTCACTAACTCTCTGTAATCCCTTCTGAAATAGTATGTAGCTATTCTGCAGCCTTTATGTCTGTTACTGTCATCAGGACCTATAAACTGTGGTTTGAGTGAAATCTGAAGTTCGCTAACATCTGCCGCTCTTGTAGAATCTCCACCCTTTCGGGCAGTGCTATCTCAGGAATTATCTTCTCTGAAAACTCCCGAGCCTTCAAGTCAGTTATGCTTCTCTTGATGTAAAATGCTTGAAAACGATGCACAATGTGCAGGGGACATGAATTTAAATTTAATGACCGAGATATTTGATTAAATGACACAATTTTTACTTTTTTTGTTTTTTGCGGTACCAGGGATTGAACTCAGGACCTTGCACTTGCCAGGGAAGCACTTTTTTTTTTTTCTTTTGGAACTGGGGATTGAACTCAGAGCCTTGTGCTTGCCAGGCAAGCACTTATTCTACTGAGCCATCTCTCCGGCCTCTACAATTTTTACTTTTTAGCCAGTTTTAAAACTACTTTTCAGGGCTGGCTAGATAGCTCAGTGGACTGAATCATCTGCTTACACAGGTGCAAGGACTGGGGTTCGATCCCCAGTGTGCTGTGCGGGCCCTGCCCCCAGAGTGCCCTGAGATTGCGACTGAGACTGGGCATGGTGTGGTGCACCCCTGTATTCCCAGGGCTCGGGAAGCTGAAAACAGGAGGCTCACCATGAGTCCTATCTGTGTAGTAAGACCCTGTGGACCTTGTACTAAATACATACAAATAAATAAATAAAAGTTTAAAAAAAACCTGCTTTCTCTGTAAATATAAATTCTTCCTAAAATCAAACTCAGAACCTTGTGCTTTTCAGGCAGGTGCTGTGCTGTTGAGTTATATTCCCAGCCCTGTTTATAACTTTTAATACAATGACTATATGTAGGAATAATTGATGGTAAATATTAATTAAAACTGAGTAAGCAAAGCTGATTCTATGATTTTATGAAACTTAATAATTGTTTGCATTCATTTAGAATTTTTTTTTGGGTGTGGGTACCAAGGCAGAACTCTTCTTGTTTCCTTTCGGTAAACTATATAATTCACAGATCTGTATATAATTTAGTAAAAGCTTAAGAGGAACTTGGAATTTCTAACACAACTCCAGACCTTCTTGTTCATCTGCCTAGTATCAAACATCTCACTTTGGGTATCTGAGAGACATTTCAGAGTTAATGTTCTCAAAATAAAGGCTGAGTACTTCTCCTCCAAACTCACTTCCTCCTCAGTCACCATCCGCTTGCTTTTTAGTGGCTTCTTGCTCCGTAGAACATCCCAGGAGCTTTTTTTCAGTCTCCTCATTCTCTCATACTGAGCATGTCACACATCAGCAAATACTGCCGCTTCTCCTTGAGGATGTATTTAGAAGCTCTGTGTTTTACTTCTGGGGCTGCCAGCTTAGTGCAAGGTGCATTTCCATTATCTCTGCAGTGCCTAGCAATCCACCTCCTTCTTTCCACCCTTGTTGCCCTTCAGTCTGCTCTCAAGCTCGTAGCTAGAGAGATTCTGTGGGAATGTGTTTGAACCTGACACTCACTTGCTCAACAGAAGGCCATGACAAAATCTTGTTAGAAGGTAACAATCTGGCCTCCAGGGTCTCTTCTCAGAATTCATTTCGTACGAGTAATTCCGATCTCCTTGTTTTTCCTTAAAAATACCAGCCGTACTTCCTCCTTAGATCTTTTAATCATATTTCTTCTGTTGTGACTTTTCTTGCTTGAAATATTTAAATGGCTATTTCCCTCACCTTCATCAGGAATGTTCAATCAGTTGGGTCTTCTCCAATAACTGAATTTAAAATATTATTATCCCTCAAACTCCATCTTTTCTGGTTGCATATTATTTTCCATAACATTGATCATCACCCAAAATCCTGTCATACCCATTGATATTTTTATTGTAAAAAGCCCTCTGTAGTTCGTATTTCATGAGGTTGAGGATTTTTGCCTGGTTTTGTTCATTACACTTCTAGCATCTACAATAATACCTGCACAATAAGGAGCTCACTAGATATTTGCTTAATATTGAACTAATATGACATATTTAGGAATGAGAGTTTCCTAAATAATTGTTAATTTTAATTAAATTTGAACATTGCTAATACCTACTTTTCATGAATTATGTAACTGTAATTTTCATATAAGTCATTGTCACTTTTCCATCTCACTCTTCTTAACACAGACTCTGGAAAATACAATCAGAAAAGCATAGTTGATGAATATTTCAGGGGCATTGATCTTTCATATTGCTAGCCATAAGATACTTTGCAATAAACCCTTGAGGAAAAGATGTGAGCCTTATTGGATCTTGAATTCCCAAAACCGGGCCCAGATGCTGACCTGTGGCTTTCACTTAGCAACAAACCTGTGTGGTGTGACATCAAGTGGGACCATGTGATTGTCAATGATTTATGGGTATTTCCATCCGTATTTAAGTATCAGTGTGCAAGATTCTTTGGAATTTAATATTATAAATAGGAAGATATGAGCCTGGAATTTTCTTTGCTACCAGTAAATGATTTCCTTCTACATGAAGTCAAAGTATGTTTATATAAGGTATATATGAGTATTAGGGAAAAAACAAGTTAAAGAAATCATGAGAGTTTTGTCCTCTCCTCAGCTTCTGTAGTATAACTAAGATTCTGTTCATTAATTGTGGGGATATTAATTTAAAAAGTATCATAATTTGACAGAGCTCTATTAGGTGCTACATAATAGAATGTTTTTAAATTTTTCTTTGTTTAAAAATGATTGGTTTAAAAAATTCAACTTTGTCTCCTTTAATTTTCAGTTCCCAGTGTTCCTACAAATATTGCACTTTCTGATGTTCAGTCAACTAGTGCAACGCTGACATGGGTAAGACCTGAGAGTATCCTTGGATACTTCCAAAATTACAAGATAACAATTCAACTTCGTGCTCAGAAATGCAGAGAGTGGGAACCCGAAGACTGTATTGAATATCAAACAATTCAATACCTCTATGAACCTGACACAACTGAAGAGACAGTATATGGCTTAAAGAAATTCAGGTGGTATCGATTTCAAGTGGCTGCCAGCACCAACGCTGGCTATGGAAATGCTTCCAGCTGGATTTCTGCGCAAACTCTGCCTGGCCGTAAGTGTTATCCTGGCACGTACGTGCTGATTTCTATTATGGTCTGAATCTTTATAATTATAATTTTTATTTAATTCTCTTGTATATATAGTGATTAAACATACAAACAAATGACTAACTTGTATAGCAACCTTTATATTTTATTGAAACCCAATGGATAATTACGTTTGGTGATTATTAGGGGTTGTTTTAGGTTACCAAACATTTAAGGACAGGATTATTTACTTACGTACTTGAAACAAGTAAGTCTATGTGGTTTCAGCTGTCTTTGAACTTATTGTTGAGTAGCCCAGGCTGGCCTTGAACCCATGGTGATCTCCCTGCCTCAAGTTCCCGAGAGCTGACCTTACAGGCTTATGCCACCACATCTCGTAACCTAGATTCTTATATTGCAGCAAAGCAGGTGGAAAAGTTCTCTTTAGACCATATATATTATTATGAAAGGGGCTCTTTCTTGATCAGTGTCTAAAATTCCACTTTACATTTTAAGGCTCTGTTGCTTTTGAGCTGGCTTTTGCAGCCTTTTAAGGAGCTTAGGCTTTCTGTCTCCCTCTCCCTCCTGCCTACCCTTCCCTTATTCTCTCTCTTTCCCACTCCCTCTTACCCACCTCCCATCTGTCTGTCATCTGTCTGTCTCCATTTAACTGGCTAAGTAATTTTTCAATTTATTTTTGCATAAACAATATTTTGAGGCAAAGAAATACCAGTGACTAACCCCAAGCTCAAGATAGAGGAAGAAAGTAATGCAATGAAACAAATAATATCTCAAAATCATTCAGCCTTCTATACATCTTTTGAGAAATATACAATCAGGAAAAAAAATCTCTTTAAATGCTTTTCCATAGAAATTTCTTACTTATTGATTCATTGAAAATCCCAACCACATTTTCTTAACTATTTTGATACCAATGAATAGAGAAATACACAAATGCACTACACCACACACACACACACACACACACACACACACACACACGGACATCTACATGGGAACGCACGTACACAGCCATGTGTGCATACATTTTCAACTAGATTTTCAGTGGCAAGAGTTACTATGTTAGATCCTTATCGATAGTGAAATAGACATTTATCAAGAGCATTTTATAGGGCACTAAGTGTGCCTTCTGTTAACATTTCCCAGAGCGCCTGACATTGTGTTTGTAATAGAAAATGTCTAATAAATATTTCTGTATGTGATTCAGCATTGGAGGTGGAATCCGGATAACACAATTGTCAATATGTTCAACCAATTCCTCTCTTTTAGCACTTTGATTTTGTTTCTGTTAAGATCTGATCTTCCTTGTAGCTCTCTATTAGCTTGTTTCGCTGACTTCTTATATTCTTTTATTTCTTTCTTAGACTTTAAATATTAGATCTGTTTAATGTGCCCATGTGATCCATACTTGGCCTTTTCTCTTCACCCCCACACAGTCTCTAGGAGATTGCAAGTGTCCTTCTTCCACCCTATGGATTTAAATCTCCGAATCTGTTTCCAGGTCTATGAACTCCATAGCTCTGCTGATTGGTATATTTATCTCATCATTGACATCACTGAGCATGTGTGCCAAATAAACTATTCTGGTCTCAACCCCAAACCTTGTCATCTTCCTGTCTTTCTTATCTTTGTAAAGTATACCCTTCTTTATCTGTTTACAGAGAATGAATTTCCAGACAGTGCTCCCTTTATCCTCAATTTGGTCAGTGATTCCTTTCAAATACCTCATCCAAATTAGCCCCTTGGTTTGCACTTGTCAAGCCCTTTGTGACTACTTCCTGTGAAGTAACTTGATTGGCCTCTTCAGCTGTTGGGCTGTTCCTTTAAAGCCTGAAACAGATAATACATTTTTGCTTAAAGTTACTGAATGAATTCCTGTGGCTCTTAGAATGAAATTCAGATTTCTTCACAGTATTAACAAAGCCCTTCATGACCCGGTTCTTTCCTAACACTTCAACCTCTTCAATAACTCTTTACCATCACATTCCACTCCTACTTGACTTCTGTCACTGCTTCAACACAAGAACATCCTAGAAGTTGGGCCTTTGGCCTGTTCTGTTTGGCTGAAATATTTTTCCACATTTTACTTCACATAAACAGAAGAATACCTCTCTATCATTTTCTACTTAAGTGATCCTGCGTAAAGATAAATTTCCTTGACCCCTCAATTTAAATTAGCCATGCATTAATTTTCTGTGACATCATTGTATTATAAAGAATATTCATAAATACCTTATCGTTTTAGTTGTGTGTTTTAGAGATCATTTTGATTATCGCTGTTTTCATGAAGTCTAGAATAGTCCACAGCATCAGTAGGTACTTTAAAGACATTTCCCAAATGCATGAATCTTGATTAAATAAAGTACAGTCAGTAAAGAAGAATGAATTATTTTCCAATATACATGATGGTGAGAATAGTGGTGCTGTCACAAAGAAAAGAGAAGCATGAAGAATAACAAACTGGGTTTTGGGATTAGTTAACAGAATAATTATTTTGAACCTGTGCTTTAAGAAGAAGTAACTATTCTAATCTAACTTAAGACAGGAATAAATAGGTGCATAAAGGTTAGCATATGAGTAAAGTTAAGGGTTTCAGTTGCTGCAGTTGATAGGCATAAATAGCATCACAAGTACAGATTTGATAGAAAAGGATGACATCTAACTGCACAAATAAAATTTAAAGCCTCAGGACCTGGAAGTTGCTTGACAGAGTCAGACAGGTATCATCATGAAAGAAGTTGACTGGCGTAAGGTAATTGAAAGCAATATAAACCACCACAACTGAACAGAGAATAAGATGTTTAAAGGGACAGTTGCCAATAGCGCTAAGTGGTCATTTTTCTATAGTCCATGGTATTTCAGAGAAACAGGAAGCTTGCATGTTTTATGTTAAAACAATGTCTTACTTGAAGCTAATTTTTAAAACTAAAAATCATTAATTGTTCAACCCAAATATATCACATCATGGCTGTGGACAGTATGTTTAAATTATATGTTTGTGGTGTCTTCTTCCTGAAGGCCTCTATCCCACTCCTGCGGAGCATCTCATGTGGAGAACCTGCTTCCACCTACGACACTGTGCCAGGACTTTCTAGTGTGTCACCTTTTGAAAGCATGCTTAACACTAGTAAGATTTTAATTAGCATAAAACAACATGACAGTGTGATTAAATCAGAAGGTGTCAATAAGACTGCAAAGTTAGATTGTAAAATAATTTTTTTCTTTTTTCTTTTCTTTAATTTTTTTGTGGTAACAGGGATTGAATTCAGGACCCTGCGCTTGCCTGGCAAGTGCTTATTCTACTGAGCTTTCTCCCCAGCCCCTTTTAATAATCTTGTATTCAGAGTCTTTCCCCTTGATGTCACCCCTTTACCCCAATTCTATTTCCTGCTGCATTCTTATGTATGATCATGTTTAATTTACAGGGGACACATGAAAAACAGGCATGGTTATTTGAATGTGTTAGTATTGAGAAGAAATAACTATCCTAATCTGAGAAATTAGAAAACAGAAACATTTTCTTAGAGATTGGAACATAGTTAAAGCTGAGGGTTTTAGTTGCTTTAAAGTTGCCTTTTTACCACTGTGATTGGAGAGAAAAATGAATGAAAATATATATTTCAAAATTGTAAAACATATGCTTTCCTAAAAATTAGATTTTTCACATAAGTATTCACTCATATATGAGGATTACAAATTCTTTTAATTGTTTAAACTATGACAATGAGTTGATTACTCATTAAGACTAAGGAAAGAAGGTTTCGTTTTCTTTCCAATGGATATGTATTTATAGTGATACATATTTTTTAACTTCTCAGTTGCATAATTACCCAATAAAAGAATAATTTCATTGGTCAATTATTTACATAATTTTAGTCATTATATAAAGACAAGGAAAAATAATCTGAGTTATAAAAGATGAAAAAATTACCAAAAAAAAAAGAGGCTAGCTAAATAGCTCAGCAGATTAAAGCACTTGCAAGCAGGCACAGGGGCTAGGGGTTCAATCCCCGGGCCTGCTGTGCTGGCCTCACCCCCGGTTTGCACTGAGACTGTAATTGAAACTGGGCTCCCAGCTCTTGGGAGGCTGTAAACAGGAGGATTATTATGAGTCTGACCTAGTAGTGAGACCCTGAACACCCTATAAATCCTTCCCTAAAATACAAAAATAAAAGAGTGCTATACATATTGGTATAACATAATCAATGGAGAAATCACATGGTGAAATATCACATAGCATAAAAATAAAAGGAATATTTAACCAACAACAATTTTAAAGAGCAGTAACATTTTCAGCTTACATAAAATAAGTAATTTTTTGTTATGATTCTGCATACCCAACATAAATACATGTACATTTTGAAAACGAAGTTATCTGGATTAAGAAAATGAATAAATTTCATGTTTTCTATCATTGACTCAAATATAGTTATACTTCATGATATGTTCTACAATAATAACTATTTTTTCTGCGTTAGAGAAAAAACTAATTAACAGCATAAAATCACTATCTCGGATAAGTGTACATTTTGTTGTAAAGGCATCAGTTCAAATATAGTGTCTTGTCAAATCTTGGAGCTGCTTAACTAAGATCTAGTGTGTGATTCCTAGCTTGAAATTAAATTGTTAAAAACGTAAGTAACACATAAAAGACCACCCAGTATGAATTTTAAATATTATGAAAGGGTCTAAAGGACTCACAGCATAGTCAAATATGTTGTTATTCATGCTCTTTGAAACTCGTAAAGAAGAACAACCAAATTGAAGACTCAGGAAGCAAGGTTAGAACACAAGCTTAGAATTAAATTGGACTCCTCTCTGATTTTGAATCTACCACAGTAACATGGAGTGAATGCTGCTAACAATATTGAGCCAAGTAGAGCTAACATTTCCTTTTGCAATGTATTCTGATTTAGATAAACAATGTATTCTGATTTGTAAACATCTCTTATATTTTCTTTAAGTAGCTCTTGCATGTAGACTCCTATTATTCATTTCCTTAAGTATTATAAAAAAATTCAAACGGTCTCTGTGTTTTCTACCATTCACATGAACTTAGATAAGCAAAGTCAAATTGTCTTTCTCCTTAAGTTGTCTCTGTAATAACCACAACTCTACATGCTGTGTATACCTAGACAAAAAAGGACAAGCATTACAGAAGGCAAGAATATTTATCTTTCAATGTTACAGCTTTGCAGATTGTCTTAATCTTCTTTTATTTTTGTAATGAGTCTTATAATCAATTTTAGCTGGGTGAGCAGGGAACGTGAAATAGAAAGCTGTTAATGCGTGTGTGATGCACAATAGACACTTATAATGCTGAGGAAATATACAACTTTAAAGGAGTGCAGGTGTGAAATTAGTATGGAATGAAATGGGACTCTCTGGTAATGTGCATCTCCTATAGACCACCAAGACTGGAAGACAGCAAGAAAGGAAAATTCCTGGGGTAACACTTAGGTTGTGAAAACCACAGGATACCATACACATGAGGAATTTTAACTACCCAAACATCTGTTAGGTTAAAAAAAATTCAGCAAAACATGCCTCATCAAAGAAGTTTCTAAGGAATGTAACTTTATAATCTGAAACGAAGAAAAGCCAAGCAGAGGGCAGTGTACATCATAACATTTTTAAAATAAGAAATGGTTAATTGCACTATATTACAGTCAATTATTTTTCTGAGTTTATTCTGAACTGAGTAATAAATTTATAATGTGATTAACATTATAGTAACAGATGATCTTTTCTTTAAAGATAAATTTAACTCCACCTTTAATATGATAAAAGGTACTCTCAGCCATAAATAAATAGCAAATATAATTTGAGACATATAGACACCCATTAAGTGGCAGTGTGTATTTTAAAATGGTCACTGTCCTGTGGTCATTAGAGAAAAAAAAATATAATTTATTTTTTACATGTGGTTTTCCTTACATGAAATTAGTTAGATGCTGTTGAATATCTTCTAAATTAGAAATCAGAAACTTTCAAGTGTGTTATGTGTGTTATTCAAGATAGCATCTTTATCCTCTGGAAACAGGAAAGAAGGGAGGAAGACAGAGAGGAAGATGGAGAGGCACAAGGAGAGGGATAGGGAGAGGGACAAGGAGACAGACAGAGACAGACAGAGGGACTCCTTAGGTTTCCACAGACATCTCCACTCTGTATAGCCACTGGCTCTGGCCCTCTGTCAACCTGCTTCACCCATTGGTTCCCTGCTTCCACGTGTCTCACCCCTCTTACAATCTTTCAAACTAGCAACTTAGGAACCATTTTTAATTCTTTTCAGCCACCTTTATGTCTCAGATTCATTACCTAAGTCCTACTGAATTTATTTTCTAAACATCTCTTATATTTTCTTTAAGTAGCTCTTGCATGTAGACTCCTATTATTCATTTCCTTAAGTATTATAAAAAATTCAAACGGTCTCTGTGTTTTCTACCATTCACATGAACTCAGCTTTCAGATATTTCATAAAAGAAATTTTTTTAAAAAATATGGAATCTGGTAATTTTGTTTACCTGCACGTGAAACTCTTAGCTTGCAGGAAGCTGCCAGAGGCCACCTTTGCTTTGGTCTGTCTTCCTCACTTGTGCACTGCTCCTTCTGCTTTACACTCCAGAGTCTCAGCAACTCTTCCCACTGTCCTTCCCATCCTTCTTTTTCAGAGATCAGCTACATTTTCTTTTTGTTTTGCGTCTTTTTTTGAAAAGTCTTCACAAAATCACTCTTTCCACTCCCACCTCCTAAAACTTTCTTCCAAAATATTGAACTTACTTTGTCATAACAACTTAGTTCTATTTTTAGTGAGACAGTCAGTTCCTTAAAAACAGAAATGACCTGGAAGCCATTTGTTATGCATATTCCACCCTGCAGTTGTGCTTGTTATTTAAGTGAAATAAACCAGGTATACAAGCCTAAATATCACACAAGGAACACAAAACATAAAGAGAAACACAAATGGTAGATATTATGAAGTAGGGATGTATATATATGTATATATACATATATATGTATGTATATATGTATATATGTATATATATATATGTATATATATGTATATGCAAATAGGGAGAGCGCGAAAGGTTTGGCGTGGTGGTTTGTTGAAAAACTAATCAAAATGTGTTATGTCCGAGCACCACAGACCTCTGAGGAATGTGGTCATCACATACTGCAAATGTATACTAAGAAAAATTAAAATGGAGAAAAAAGTTTGCAAAATTAAAAAAAATCTATGAATATGGAAGAAAGATATTTCACTTTAATGAAAAATATTTTTATACCAAAATTCTTTCTCTTTTTTGTGCTACAGATCAAACTCAGGACCTTGCACTTGCCAGGCAAGTGCTTATGCCACTGAGCTATCTCCTCAGTGTCAAAATTCTTCATATTGTAAAATAGATCATGCTAATGTTCCTCAGTGTTTTTAATCTAAAGCTTGTCTTTCCAGCACTTGCCTAGTTATAGTCAAAACTAAAATTCTTCTGGTCATCTGTTGCCCTTATTTGAAATATTAGTTTATTTCACAAAACTAGCCTGTTTTATGTTGTCAATCATTGTGTGTTTATCTTTTGTTGACATAAGAAGTTATTTCACATAGAAAAGAACTATGTATGTAATAAACTTAGGAAGATTTCAAGCTGTAAGGGAGATTAACGAATGTCTATTTCAGAATGAGCTGAAGCATCCATTACATATAAATATACATGATTTTTTGACATTCTGACATAATGAATGGGTAATACATTTGTGCATTGAGCAGAATTGTAATAGGCTAATGACCCATGAAAAAAAATGAAGTTTAAACTTGGAATAGTATGATTATAAATAGAAGAGACTTGATAAAATAATTGAAAGCATCTAATAAGTATCTAAAATTATTTAATAACTTATTCAATTAAAGACAAAAAACTTTTGTCAAATTATTAGATACATTTTCTAGAATATAATACAGTTAAGTATATTTTTGAAATTGCTAACACAAGGATATAGAATACTTTTAGCAGCTTGGATAAAAATCAAGAGACAACATAGAGATTACCATGAAATAATTCTTATATCATCAAGTTTTTAAACCTGGTTACATAAAGAAGAATATATTGTTACTATGTACAGATCAGTTTCTTTTCCTTTTAAATTTTAAGTTAACTAACTCTCTTTCTCACCTCTTCAAATCTCATGTAGATTTGAGTTTACTTTTATTCTTCTGAGGGTTCTCTTTCTCTGGTTCAGAATGAAGGATGAAGTGGGATTAATGTATTATGAGTTTTGACTTTTAATCTCAGGTTCTGCCTCAGCATTAATGGATTGTGAGTCAACAAAAATCTGTTCTGTCTCTTCTGCAAAGAGGGATGAGAGAATTTTCATCTAATTTTGGAAAGTCTCAAATTCTAAAGAAGTTCCTAGGATTGCTATACCTGAGAGCTCTATGCCAGGCAGTCTGTCTTTCTGTGAAAATGAAAAATGGCTGGAAAATAATCAGCCTTGAAACCTAGAGATCGAAAATACCAGCCCCCATCAGTCTGCCCTTGTCTTCCACGCTAACACCATTCTCTTCCTCAGTGACTACTCTGTAACACATGTAAGGAGGGAGACAAATCAGCGGAATACATCTTAGTCTAATGCTTTGTTATAGTAATGACGTTACCTGAATTATTCTATGTTATTCTGATACATAGCTTCAAGATAGCATGGAACTGCTGACATTTTCCTGAGTTCTTTCTTTTCTTTTAATTATTAGAATATGTCTCCAATGCATAAGGAATGTATTTTTTAAAAAAATCATTTGGATGGGGCTGGAGAGATGGCTCAGTGGAATAAGCGCTTCCCTGGCAAGTGCAAGGGCCTGAGTTCAATCCCCAGTTCTGAAAAAAAAATCATATGGAACATGATGATTTGTTATTCTAGTGACTTTGGGATTGAAAGATGGTGATGGTAGGAAACTCTTGTTTTCTTGTTCTGCATGTCTAAAACTAAAGTAGAACATCAGGTAGAAGTAGATCAGTCTGCGGAGTACTGTACCTAGATGCCCAAATCTTCACGTTGACTTCCTGCTTCCAAATTTCCTCACCAGCTACCTCTCTCGCCTCTACAGTAGCAGTAGTTGCATCCTCTTTCCATTCTAGTTGCTAAGAGCTGTGACCATTGGTCACCTAATCTGTAAAAGTGTTACTATTTTTTCAAAGGGTAGGATAATATCGCACAGCAATTATTCTTACACTTGCACTGCCGGCACTAGATTCACCCAGAGTGAATGTTCACTCTTCTACTCCACACCCAGGCTATAATTCCATACTTTTGAGATATGGCTTCAAAAATTTCTGTGACCTCACCAGTGATGTAGGTGTTGCTGGTCTGAAGCCAACACTCTGATAACCATTATTGTAGAGTTGTTTTGTAAACATGATGCTAATTCTAGGAAAATACATGTTATCTGACCCTAAATCAACAGTACTAATACTATAATATTTTCATTCTTAGCTGGCAAGAGGAGTGAGAATTAAAGTGTGCTGTATCTTTTCAATAAGCCAGTCAGAAATTATTCAGATAACAAGTCATTTAAGCATCAGAGGAGAAGGTCATACAGTGAAGACTAATTCTATGAACATTCTTTCATCATTTTCTATATTCAATAAATAGTCTAATCTGACAAATTCTTAGCTTGTAGTGTTTGCTTTTCATGGTTAAACTTTCCTGTTCAGCAATCTACTAGGAAAATGAAATGAAAGTCTTGTAAAATGGTAAGAAATTTTTCATGCACCAACAATGGCATTTGATACTAGCCAGTGAAATCACTGGGCTCTAGAGAAACATGAATGGATAGGAAAGAAAAGCCAGCATTGCAGTGCAGTAGCCATTGCTCAGAAACTATGAAGAGCCTAATTGCTAAGTTTCTCAGGGTCCTCCGTCCCTTGAATTATTTATGGCGCAGGCACTCTGCCTCGCCAATTAGATTTCCTCTAGCAGCTAGACAAGGCTAAACCTCAAAGGTGTTTCCTCCAGGTGCGCTGAATCAAACACAGCTCACACTTCCAGAACTTGTTGTCACTTGTATTTTTGAGGAATGACAGAGCCCTTCGCTTAGTGCTGACATTGGATAGGAATCTGATGGTCTGTGTATCAAATCACAAAATTAAAATACCCAGAATTGTAAGGCTTTTAAATAAAGTTTGTTTAAATTCAGATGGATGTACAACTTAAGTCACTTACATGCAGAACTCAAAAATTCCTGTTTTGTGAGTTGCTTTTAAAAATCTTGTTTATACTATGGTTATTCTTTTAGAAAAAATTCAGCAAAAAATGATATGCTAAAAGCCATAGAATATTTCTTATAATGTTTTCAACTATTAAATTAGATTTACAAAGATCTGTAAAAGGCAATCTTGCTAAGTCTGAATGCGCTTGTTCAGAAAGTATAGTATTAGACACACCACAAGTCTTGGTTCTTAATCAAAGTGGCACAGACTTGGGGCATGCAAGCTTTTATATGAACTAGGCAAAATGATGGTGTATCCAGACTCACCTTTCAGCTAACACACTTAGCATCAAGACACAGATGGATGGGAAAGATGACCCTGACCCAAATAAGACCCACATTCCTGTGCAAGGATAGAAGCATGATAATCAGGAAATGATGGTTGTTAGTTACAGAAAATGCATTATTGTGAAAACCAGGGAAAAGTGCTTATGAGAGGAAGTGATTGGATTATGGGAAATGAGAGAATAAGAATAGATCATTCCCGCCCTGAGTAAATTGCTGTGATTTATAAGAGAAAGGGTATAGTGATATCTTGGCCCATTACTGACTAGATTCATTTCACAAACAATCCTAAATCAGAGTGTGACAGTTTATGGGGAGACAAACAAGATCTCCAAAAGATGCTTTTATGTTCCTGGACTTTCAAACTGGCATATTTTTCTACTCCTTTAGCCCTTATTTCTATTCGCCTCCTTTGTTTTTGCATTTTACACTGATAACTATAATTTTGTATTTCCCTTTCCTGACTAGTAGCAGACCACTAAATACTCTGATAAAAGACATACTACTGAGTATATTTCATCCAGAATTTAAGAATTCTGATAAATTTTCAAAACAACCATCAAAAAGTTTAAAACTCTATGTTTGTAAGCATAATATAGGAATACAATGACAATAATTAGATGCTGCTTTATATAAGTGAGAATTTTGATCTGAATCATTATTTTAAATTTCTATGATTAAATTCAATACCTACATTTCATTGCTTCAGATAGATAATATATGTATAATTATATTATATCTGTATATGTGTTAATGTATATTTTAATATATATTTATTTTCATTTTTTAGTTTGCATTTAAGAGCTCTAATGCTTTAAATATACAGTGATAATTCTAAAAAACCTTTTCACAAAAGTATTCAACACAGGGAACACTTGGAAATAAAACAGGTAATTTAGGGCCAGGCAAATAGCTCAGTGGCAAAACAGGTAATTTAATCAGTTTAAAGTGATTTTTTCTTTAAAAAAGAAAGAAGGAAAGAAAAAACAAACTTTGGGAAAAGTTCAAGAAATGACATTTAAAAGCACAGTTTAGCTCAAGGCTAAATACCTTGGTTTTGGTAATGAATATCACTAAATGGAACATAAAATATTTAGTAGTATGGATGCTTAGATGTGTCAGGAACAATCTATAAATGTCACTTTTAGTTTTGTTTGGGATAGCAGACCTTCCCCAATGATGGCTTTGAATCCTATTATTAAAGAAATAATTATAGGTGACGTTTTATAGTGAAAGATAAGATGTGGAAGCTTAATGTGCTGTACAGACGTAGTTGTGGGCTAAAGCTTTCCTTGGGTGATAATTTTAGATCTGTCTTCAGTTGCCACCTTCAAAGATTCACCCCATAAAGCTCAGAAAATGTGGACATATTCCCCTGAAAATATTTCCAAACACAAACTTCTGTCACCATGCAATAAGAGAAAAATCTCATCAACTTTCTTAGTCAAAAAAACCTCCATCAATTGTTTACAATGTCTGCACAAAAATAAGGGGACACTCGCCTGCCTGATAAAAGGAGTTGGGTTTTTAGAGTTTAATCCTAACAACATAGAGTTTGTGGACTTTGTAGAGTACATGAATCAAATGTATTCTGGAGATTACCTTTCCTCTTTTGGTATAATTACTTTTGGCCCTATTTTGGGTATGAGTTAAATATTAAGTACCACAGTGTAATGTAGATTCTTCTAGCTCATGACAATAAATAATTGTATTTATCTTTTTGTCCTTGACAGTTATTACTACAGAGATTTTTAGGAGCATCCTGGAAAGGCCTTAGGCAATCTGTCTTTCACTTCTTCTGTGATTCTCTCATTTATTATATAATCCTGATTTTTCTATAGTAGCATATGAGTACTACTCATGGAATATTTTGATGCTGTTATTAAATATGTTTTATGAGTTGAATTGGGAACCTAAATTCCAAATATAACATTATTTCTCTGGAAAATATGTTCTAACCACCAGTCATTCACTTGTGAAGATCATCACTACGATTAGCCTCTGTTTTCTGCTACTATAACAAAATATCAGAGGCTGGGTAATGTATAAAGAATAAAAACTCATTTTTACTCCATTTTTGAGGCTGGGGTGTCCAAGGCCAAGGCTCCAGTAGGTTTATTGTCTTGTGAGGGTTGTATCCTTTGGAGGAAGGAATGCTGTGCCCTCACTCAAATGGAAGGTTGAAGGGCAGACTAGCCGAATGCTTTGTGGAACACCTTTTCTAAGGACCTTAATTTCATGCATGAGAGGAGGAGTCCTTATGATGTCATCATTCTCAAGGCCCCCGCCACTTTATACCACAGGAGTAGGTTTCAACATCTGAATGTTGAAAGGCACACATTGAAACTATGGCAACATCTTGAACACCTGTGTGGTCTTAAAAAATCTTCCTGCTCTTCACAGGATGTGAGTAATTAGATACACCAGAACTTTCATTCTATCTAATTTTTAAAGGAATTTTCTGGGAAAAAAACCTTAAAATTCACAGTCTATCCAAATCTTGTTTCCTAGTTTTGTGCTGAGCTTTTCATTTGTCGGGGGGCGGGGAGGGGGCACCTCAGCGCTCTTGAACTTCTGAGATTCTTGGGTACAAACCCAAGGTTTTCATTTCTGCCCATCGTTGTACAGTACAAAAGCACTACATATTCTCAGGTGTGCTGTTGGAAACTGTCAGTATTTTCCCTGCACTAATACATGAATTAACTGTTACTACTTCTTCTATGTTGATTTGTACCCACATCTAGTTAGCTCTTGAA
This sequence comes from Octodon degus, assembly GCF_000260255.1. Classification (NCBI taxonomy): domain Eukaryota; kingdom Metazoa; phylum Chordata; class Mammalia; order Rodentia; family Octodontidae; genus Octodon; species Octodon degus. Next base: position 8,031,789 of record NW_004524580.1, read on the forward strand.
GTCCTTTTGCCATGCTTTCTAAATGGGTGTGTTTTCATCTTTTCTTATATATACCAGCTGTCCTTATCCTAATTTAGGGTCTCACTTATATCTGGCTTTTTAGAAATAACTCTCTGGGCTCAGTACAAATCAAAGTACTTATGTTTTCTTCAGAAGGACTTAAATTTTTCTTCCTAAGTCATGGGGAATATATATCTTTTCTCAGAATGTTAACGTCATCCTATTATTTAAAGAATGAATTCCAGAATCTTTAGCATAACAATCAAGGGTCTCTAACCTCATTCCCAAGTTACTATTTGCTCTTTATTCCTGCTTATCCCTTCAAGAACACTGCCTTCTCAGTGATAGCTCTGTTCCCTGAGTGTGGGAATTCTGAACCTTCTCTGTACTGTAGATCTCTGGCAGTCCGCTGAAGCTTAAGGATGCCTTCACAAAGTAGCATTTTTGAATCTATAAAATAAAAAAGCAAGATTATCAAGTAAACCAATTCTTTAATAAAATCATTTTGTCTGTTGATCTGTTGATTATGTGTTTGTGGTTGTATTATGGCCTCCTTAGAACAGAAGTTCCTCTTTGTCTTCCTTTTCTTCTTTATTTTTCTTTCTTCTTCTTTGAACCAGGGATTGAACTCAGGACCTTGTGCTTGCCAGGCAAGCACTTATTCTACTGAGCCATCTTCCCGGTCCCCATAATGGTTTTTCCCCCTCCAATCTTCTACTTATTAAAATTTGCATCTTCCAAAGCCTATGACAGAGTTTTTCCTGCAGTTTTCTCTTTATTCCCTGTCCATTTACCCATCACTTTGCCTTTTTTCCCTTTCATAATAAATTATTTATATTTCTGGTTGTCATTGTCTTTACTCTGCCCTGTACAATACCACACTTAAACAATTAGCAATAATGTTTTTTTGTTTTTGTTTTTGTTTTTTTTTTTTTTTTGCACCGAATGCCTTTAAGGCATGACTGGCTGGCTTGTGTTGTGGGGATTGAGCCACAGCAACCTGAGCCTGACTGCTTTGTTGAAGCAGCCACTTAAAGAACTGAGCTAAGGGGCAGGCCCCCAACAATAATGTTCTAAGCATTGAAATAGCCACTTTTGGGGCTGGAGAGATGGCTCAGTAGAATAAGTGCTTGCCTGGCATGCACAAAGACCTGAGTTCAATCCCTGGTTCCTCAAAAAAAAATATATATATATACACACACACACACACACACACACACACACAGCCACTTTCACTCATTTTGGCTTCATAATTTTTAAAAATCTGTGAAATGTAGATATGGGGAATTGAGATGCAAGAATTCTGTTT